>NC_073352.2:27530000-27830000 GCF_027580225.2 Misgurnus anguillicaudatus | reverse complement strand
CACTGCCGTTCCTCCGGTTAACCCAGAGAAGAACCTAAGCTTGTCGATTTCCTCCAAGCAAAGAGGGATTTCTGGAGTTCTGGAGTGAAAAACCTCATAAATTCAGGACAGAAAATACTTTTTCAATCATTAGTGGGCATTTCAAGGCAAAAAGACGAATAACCGAGGAAAAGAGATCTTCACGTGGCTTTATATTTCTTTCTTTCTTTCCATTCATTCTGTGCTAGATATGCAAATCTGATTTGAATGCATTTAATGTTTTCAGACGGTTATTTCCATAAAAACCTTCTATAGCCTAAGGCTGCTTGAATTTGATATTATGGACACTTTTATGAGACCAATGCGTCTTTCTTTGTGCACTTTCTGCTTTGATAACCTCAGCCGCGTTTTTCTTGCAACGTATCGCAGCTGTGAAACTATACAAGGAATCATTTTATACATTTTTTTTAAAGCTGTAATTATGTTTGCTGAATTCAGTATAATAATCAGCTATGCAGTTCACAAACTGTGCCATGACCGCTGAACCAGACATGAATCAGTATTTCTCTACACCTGGAGCATCAGGACGTGACTGTTATATCTGGTCATATTTCTAATCGAAAACAATTCAATTTGCATAAAGAAAACGGGCTAAGATGTTTTGCTTATCGTGACATTATATTCATGTCAAATTCAAACTATTGTAATCGAAAATCATCGTCATACATTTTTAATTAGTATATAATAACCATTAAATTCATCTCATGATGTCCATATATTATATAATTTCAATATTTTTCTCATAATGTTTCGCATATTTGTTACCAAAATGTCACAATGCAAAAGAAATCCTGTTTTTTTTTCTTTTTAACTCTTTCCCCGCCATTGACTATTTATCTCGTCAATTAAGAGAAAAACATTTCCCTGCCAATGACACTTTCCTGGCGAGTTATTATGGTAATCTGTAATTTCGCTATTATCCACTAGATTGCCCAATTTATAAAAAACTGAAGCAAAAACTTATTTTACAAATTTTAAACTTTGTGTATGTTTTGATAATCATTCTGAATCTACACAATTCCTTTACAAAAATGCAATTATTTCCGGGTTTTGCTCAAAATTTTGTATTTTTGAAAATAATAAGAGAACAAAATGGAGATAGGATTAAACTTTTTTCTCCTTTTGTTTGTTTAAAAGCAGAGGGTCTGTTCTTCATTTGATATATTTGTATGTTTATATATTTATAGAAGAACATTTTCCTGGAAGGCATTTTGTGAAACTTTTGTGAAAATCACAAAAAATGCTGGCGGGCAACTTTTTTAAAAAAAGGCTGGCGGGGAATGAGTTAACCAGGACATTTTAAAGGGAAATATGACCTGAACATTTAATAGAGCTTCACTCAATGACACAATCACAACATTTGCTAGGAAAATGTTTTTTTTTTTCAAAATAAGTGTGCTGTTTTTTAGGGCTGCAAAACGATTAATCATGATTAATTGCATGCAAAATAAAAGTTTTTGTTTACATCATAAATTTCTGTGTGTTAAAAATGTATATATAAATACACACACATGCAAGTTTATATTTAAAAAATATTTACATATATATATATAATTATTATACACAGTACACACACGTATATGATAAACAAAAACTTTCATTCTGCAAACGATTGGTTGCGATTAATCGTTTCGCAGCACTATTTGTTTTCTTTATTGTTTTGAAGAAATTATTGTTTGGTTGTGTTTGTTGCATCTCAGAAAAGCTCTTTCACATTTGTTTATGATGCTGTAAAACAGCTGGCATTTTAGTGGAATGACAATCAAAGTGTGATGAACTGATACTATGAAACACTGTAATGTTTATAAATAGAAAGAATAGATTGCTTTAAGCAAGATAACATTGTAGTATTACATAAAGTGGGTCATGATTATGAGTATTAACCAGTTATTATGTGAGAAAAGTGAAAATTGAATCATTTTTGTCATGTTTTAACGTAATGTTTTTGTATTGAACATTAACAACACCATGTTTTGTGTTACAGCAGCTTTTTTCTGCATTACATTCAGTGTGTTCCAAAACCTAAATAGACGTTAATCAATGGGACATCATAGGAAACAGGACATTATGTGTGTTACGTCATCAGCTTGGCAACATGTTACTGTCAAACTATTGGAAACAACTGTTACATGTATACATTAGGAACACTATTTGTGCGTTATTGTCTTAAAGCTTAATTGTGAGATGACAAGGATTTGGAACAAATGCTGTACTTATATGTATGTCAATTCCCAGAAGCCCTTTAACCACCATACAATGTCTGTGTTGTCATGGAGACCGGTCCATTAGAGTTAATCGACCTTGGTTCGGGTACATACTCTGCCTCAAAACTCATTACATGGTCTTAGGTCATCTGTTTATATAAAACAAAACAAAACAAAAAACAACAGAGATGGTTACGATTTTAACCAAACTGCCTCAGTCTACATCGTCCTTCAGGTCTAACCGGGAAACATAGCATTTACACTAGTGTTTAAGTAGGGAATCTCATAGAAACTTGTCTAGGTCACATTTTACATTTATTTTAGGACCATTAAGACTTAGATTTTGTGGTAAAATGTGACCTGGTTTTGTGAGATTCATCCAACTAGACCATAAAAGGCACCTCTTCAGATTATAGTACTGTGTAAAAATGTGACTAGACATGCTTGTTTTTAATTATAGATAACCTGGTTGATTAGTTGATTGTCTTTATTGGAAAAAGACAAAATCATGAATACCTCAGAAGTCTACTTTGGTTTCATACTTACATCCTTCCAAACCTGGTGCATTCAGTGTGATTTGTCTGCCTTGAGCGAGATTTGTCTGTGCTGATTCATTGAGTGTGATTTGTCGGTGCTGATTCATTGAGTGTGATTTGTCTGTGCTGATTCATTGAGTGTGATTTGTCGGGGCTGATTCAGTGAGTGTGATTTGTCTGTGCTGATTCATTGAGTGTGATTTGTCGGGGCTGATTCAGTGAGTGTGATTTTGTCTGTGCTGATTCATTGAGTGTGATTTGTCGGTGCTGATTCATTGAGTGTGATTTGTCTGTGCTGATTCATTGAGTGTGATTTGTCTGTGGTGATTCATTGAGTGTGATTTGTCGGGGCTGATTCAGTGAGTGTGATTTGTCTGTGCTGATTCATTGAGTGTGATTTGTCGGGGCTGATTCAGTGAGTGTGATTTGTCTGTGCTGATTCATTGAGTGTGATTTGTCGGTGCTGATTCAGTGAGTGTGATTTTGTCTGTGCTGATTCATTGAGTGTGATTTGTCGGTGCTGATTCATTGAGTGTGATTTGTCTGTGCTGATTCATTGAGTGTGATTTGTCTGTGGTGATTCATTGGTTTTGCTGATTCATTGAGTGTGATTTTGTCTGTGCTGATTCATTCAGTGTGATTTTGTCTGTATTGATTCATTGAGTATGATGTGTCTGTGCTGATTCATTGGGTGTGATTTGTCTGTGCTGATTCATTGAGTGTGATTTGTCTGTGCTGATTCATTGAGTGTGATTTGTCTGAGCTGATTCATTGGTTTTGCTGATTCTTTGAGTGTGATTTTGTCTGTGCTGATTCATTCAGTGTGATTTTGTCTGCATTGATTCATTGAGTATGATGTGTCTGTGCAGATTCATTGGGTGTGATTTGTCTGTGCTGATTCATTGAGTGTGATTTGTCTGTGCTGATTCATTGAGTGTGATTTGTCTGTGCTGATTCATTGAGTGTGATATGTCTGTGCTGATTCATTGAGTGTGATTTGTCTGTGCTGATTCATTGAGTGTGATTTGTCTGTGCTGATTCATTGAGTGTGATATGTCTGTGCTGATTCATTGAGTGTGATTTGTCTGTGCTGATTCATTGAGTGTGATTTGTCTGTGCTGATTCATTGAGTGTGATATGTCTGTGCTGATTCATTGAGTGTGATATGTCTCTGCTGATTCATTGAGTGTGATTTGTCTGTGCTGATTCATTGGTTGTGCTGATTCATTGAGTGTGCTTATGTCTGTGCTGATTCATTGAGTGTGATTTGTCTGTGCTGATTCATTGAGTGTGATTTTGTCTGAGCTGATTCATTGGTTGTGCTGATTCATTGAGTGTGCTTTTGTCTGTGCTGATTCATTGAGTGTGATTTGTCTGTGCTGATTCATTGAGTGTGGCTTTTGTCTGTGCTGATTCATTGAGTGTGATTTGTCTGTGCTGATTCATTGAGTGTGCTTTTGTCTGTGCTGATTCATTGAGTGTGATTTGTCT
The DNA here is from genome assembly GCF_027580225.2 of Misgurnus anguillicaudatus. Lineage (NCBI taxonomy): Eukaryota > Metazoa > Chordata > Actinopteri > Cypriniformes > Cobitidae > Misgurnus > Misgurnus anguillicaudatus. The sequence continues at coordinate 27,825,730 of NC_073352.2, read as the reverse complement.
GTGCTGATTCATTGAGTGTGATATGGCTGTGCTGATTCATTAAGGGGGCGTGCACACCAAAGCTTTTACGCCCACGGCCGGCGCATGTTTTCAATTGTTTTCAATGGAAGCTCAGCGTTTTTCAAATAAGCCAGCAGCTAGCGGTTTTTCCACGCTCGGTGCTGAGCGTCGAGAGTTGAAAGAGCTCCGCTTGTCAATGTCAGTTCTCACACGGCCGTCCAATCACAGTGGAGGAGGGGCGGGACATTACCACAGCAACCAACCGGCTCACAGCTGAAGTATCACAGCTACCAAAGTGCTCAGCTAAAGAAGCTGGCAGTCAGCTGAGAAACAGCTGTCATTCGGCGTTCTCCAGGCGTTTTCCAGGCGTTTTCAGATGCTTTTAAAGGTTTTGGTGTGCACAACCCCTAAGTGTGATTTGTTTGTGTGGATTCATTGAATGTGATTTGTCTGTGTTGTTTCCTTGTCTGTACTAATTCATTGAATTACTACAAATTACACTGATTCATTGACTGTGATTTTTCTGTGCTGATTCATTGAGTGTGAATCAAGCTTTTCCTCTACCTCAGTGGTCCTCGGCTCCAGTCCTCACCCCCTCCCAGAACATTTGAGATGTCTCCATATATAAAACACCTGATTCACTTCATCAGCTTGTTAGGGTGTTAATTAAGGAAACGTTTCAAACATTCTGGATGGAGCCTGATGAGTGGATGAGTGGCCCAAGGACTGGAGTTGAGAACCACTGATCTACCTGAACAGCATGTGATTATCTTCTAATGATAGCAAGCACTAAACATGTATTCTTTGCTCTTTAGTTTTTTTCTTATAGTTATCATCAAAAATCTTGAGCGTTTTTTGTGCCATTTTTGACTGTATGGTTTTCTATATTTGTAAAAGGCAAGAAAATGGAGACAGAGAGAGAGAGAGAGAGATTGTGTGTTTAATTAACAGCATTTATTTTCCCTATATTTAGACTTTCAGAAGCTCAGGGAGTACAGACACTTTTCTTTCATGCTGGTTTCAAAAATCTCTGTTACAGAAAACACAGTTTACAGGCAAGATTAAGAAGTTACATTTTGACCAAAAAAAATCATGACGTTAAGTAATACCCTCTTATCCCTCCAAAAATCTCAGTTTAACATGTCCAAAAGAGGTGAAATATGTTCATGACAAAGTTTTGAGAGATTTACCCTCTCAGTTATTTCAAGTGCTCTTGTTGTCATGAACATGGAGTACTTGCTCATGTCATTTAAGTCTTCCATTTTATATATGTATTCCAGTTTTAGCCAAAATTGCTTATGGATCGTGTCTATGTCTATATTATTTGCTCAGATTTTGGTTTGATCCGTCCTGATCCTCTGCAGATTTAACATATCCACCATTAACTCTCCGTGATCATTAAAAATGATGTCACCACATCAGCCTTTAGCCACAACAAATGTTTTTCTTTTCATGCACTTGTATCACATTATATTACATGAAGGGTGCAATAACCTTCATTTTTTTTAAATGTTGTGCAAACATTATAAAGGTCTCTTTAGCTTGGCTCTGACTTTTTAATCAATAGTTCAGTCTGATCTCTTCTTTTTCTGATCACGTGCCTGCACACGAAATACTTGCAAACAGTGCAAAGTTACATTTCCACAAAACTTCTCAATTATACCGTTTACAGTTTTCAAAACTACTACAAGTGTACTTGCATGAAAGTACATTTCTTACTGTATGCATAAACCAGAGTTAACCTCCAGATGATGCATTTAGGCACTTTGACCTCTTGTATAAACCTTTACTTGGTCTCACCTGGTGCTCATGTTACTATGGCAACATTTCACTTAAAGTGACATCATATACTTCATATACAGGCTTCAAAAACACATTATAAAGGTTATAAACCATCATAAATTGTCAGTAAATTACAGCAGTCTCAATGAAACTGTCTGTTTTTGTATTTTTTTTCTTTACCCAACCGTAGCACTTGTTTTCTATGCTATCCTTGTAAAATATCACCAATTTAAATGAGTATTGAAGCTAAGCTGCTAGAAATGTGTCATTCTGAGTTTATGTAGAAAATATTTTTTGATCCTGTAATGTTGTTTTGTATTCAACCACCAATAAACATACTATACATACCAAACTGCTATGTTTTAACTATATTTGGTCTTGATTTTTTTTAACTGATAAATGTTTCATTATCATCCAGTTCACCTGTAATCTCACAATTGTCTGGAAATCTCTGTTTTGGGTTTCTGTATCTTTCTTTCTCTTTTATATCATTATGTTCAACTGATAGGGTTTTCTATAAACCATTTGATTAATTGTGATATGAATGAATAAACCACTGATTTTATAGAAATAAAGCTGTCATGATGACAGTTTCTGGTCTGGTATCAGGGTTGGTCAGTACACTGCTGACCTGATTTATGAAGACTCTTCTTGCATTAACATGTTCAAAGTCATTGCTGACAAAGATACTGTAAAAAACATTAAATAAGTTGTAGAATAATAAACAGAATAGTTTAAGTTAAATACTTATTGTTTTGTATCTGCACATGGCAAAAAAATGAATGTCTTACTCAGTATTTTTGTCTTCTTTTCCACTATAAATATCTAAGAATTCTCAAATTGAGACACATTTACTTGGTAAGCAAAGTGACTCAAGATTTTAAGTCTTGTTTACTAAAATAAAGTATAAAATTGTAGAGGTTTTTGCTTAAAACAAGTAAAAATATCTGCCAGTGTAGCCTGCTGTAATAATAGTGAACCTCCAGGGGGCGCTCACACACTGTCATATACAAAGTCAATTATAGGCAGTGGGAGGGGTAAGGGCATTTGTTTTGGCCCTTGTTTGAATTCGTGCAAAAACATCTACTGACCTAGTAACTACCTTTAAGGACATTGTTTGAAAAACATAACAGTCTGTTGGTGATCTTTTATAACCATGAATCACTTTAATAAAACAATAAGACAGTTAGGGGCATGCAGAGAGCAATGCAATGAAAAATACCAATGTGCACTTATTAATAAATATTCTTATAGGTCAATTTTGTATATGTGGGTTTTTGCATTTGTCAAGCAAAGGGCACATTAAAGCGTCCATAACACACGCTGTTTTTGTGTATCTGATGCATGGAGTAGAGTAGTATTACATTCTTCATATCTCCAAAGATTCTTTGGTTTTATTATATTTATAAAGGACAGATTAGCTTTACCGATTCTTTCCGATAACGTACAAAAAATTTGGAAGGAGTTACGAACTGCGGGAGGAGTTACGAACTGTGGGAGGAGTTAAGCACTGTGGGAGGAGTTACAAACTGCAGGAGGAGTGATTCACGAGTCAACACTTCATACTGGATAACTTATGATTCACTACATGTTTGTGTTGTTTATATTATACGTGCCTATTTCCAACATAACACAGAAGTCTTACTTACACTGCATAAAATGATTTTCAAAAAAAAGTATTTTTGTCTTGTTTTCAGTAAAAATATCTAAATCTTGAACATTTTTTTTAAACACTAAATTCAAGAAAAATTCAAGAAAAATTTGCTTACCCCATTGGCAGATTTTTTGCTTGTTTTATGCACAAAATCACTATTTTTTGGTCTAAAACTAGACTTATTTTCTTGAGTCGTTTTGCTCATCAAGAAAAAGCATCTGAATTTAAGAATTTTTAGATATTTTTACTGAAAACAAGACAAAAATACTAAGACATGTTTTTCTTGAAAATATATATATATATTTTTTGCAGTGTACGCATGCAACTTATGACAGGTTGGGACTTTTCAATGAAATCTAGCGTTAAACAAACACACAAGCAAAACTCTGCCGCTATCCTGGATAATAAACTATATTGATTGTTTTCATAATGCTGGCTTTCTTCTCCTTACATCCAAAAATACACTTTTTCTTTCGTACCATTGTTGAGTCTTGATAAAAAACAAAGCTATCGTGTGAAGTAATGCCTGTAACTTAGCGTCCTCTGTCCTTGCTCTCCCGCTGATTGACGTGTGGGCGTGGCCATAAAAAGAAGTGATATGTAAAGCTTAACCCTGAAACGTCGGCTGGACCCGTATTCGAAAAAACGATTCGAGAAACTTGTACGAAGAAATACTCTATAACACGTCCAACTGCGTTTTTGACATTTGTTTTTTTGGCATTTGTTTAGCATGAGGAAACAACTCTTAAACTGTGTTGATAAGTCAGAATGCATGAAATACAGATTCCCCCCGTAATGTATAATCTTGTTCAGCGTGTACACAATAGATAGGCTAAATGACTGATACTGATACATGACGCAAATCAGATGGGATTCGGGGGCAATAATTTTTAGTTCTTTTGATTACCTTGTAATTTTTTGGTTTATTATGACTCAACAGTCACACACATGCAATGGAAAAATCTCCCAGTTTACATTTTTGAGGAGTTCACGTTTCCTCTGTTGTTGTAATTACATGCTATAAAAAATCCTGCCATCAAGAGTTTGTGAGGATGATTATAAAAAACTAAGTAACTTTCCCATTACATGTAATCTAGACTGTAGTGTGGGTCTCTCTCTCTCTCTCTAACTCTCTCTCTAACTTTCTCTCTAACTCTCTTTTGAAATGCACATCCTATTAAGCAAGAAAGGCTCTTTCAGTGAATTTCCAAATATATTCTCTTTTATGTAAACTGTGAAAACCAACATGAGTGTGTGATTCGGAGTCACATGTTAACTGAATTCCTTATGGTTCTGTTTTCGTTTTAAAGGTTCTGATAATGGTTGTTTATGGAACCATATAGCCCAAAAAAGTTTTTCTATGGCATCCTGCCCCCACCCCAGGTTGTTCTGGAGATTTATAAACTCCTTTAATACCAAGGTCACGGGGCATAAATCCACATAACAATAAAACAATTGTGCTTTACTTGCCCATGCAAAACTTTCTGCCAGTATTAAGGTGTTGATGGTGATTGCCGACCTTTATTACTTTCTTGTTTTGCTTTCTTTTTTAGTGTAGGTTAGGTTTTAGCTTGTTTAATCACACTCTAATGCAAAAACAGCTCAGTAAGAGTGATGCCTGATTTACAAATCGCATCTAAATTCATTATAGTTGAGCATCCGAGAGCAATTACGCATTATTGAGATTACACAGGAATGCTACCATCTTATTTCCAGCTTTGCTTTATAAGGCTCATCAATTTCAAATCAAAATCTTTTAAACGACTTCAATCTGACTTGCAGACAGAAACTATCAACAATGGCCACATGCATAGATATGACATCATGATATATTAAACAGACAGAAAGATGTGGAAAGTTTACTACAGCAGTGACTTCAACAGGAAATGAATGAGTGGAAATACAGAAAAGACTTCACTGTCTACTGTTTACTCACTGGTGACTACTGAAACAGCACATAAAATCCTAAAAAACTAATTTTTACATACACATGTTGTAATGGTAAACAGTAACCACATTATTCAATCCGTTCCCAAGTGGATTCCTGAGTAAACGACTCAGTTGGCCTACAAACGTCTGAGTCATGATTATTTCTCATTCAAGCGCACATGATAAAAAGTGATGACCAATGACATCCGTAGCTTGCCCCCAACACTATCAAGTTCCTTCTGTGCTTAAAATACATACATACTTTACAACAGACAGAGTCTACGGTAATAATGGGTTCATTTAAAGTGGATTGTTAAAGGAACATCACAATAAATTTGAGGTGTGATTCATCAGATGGGTGACTGTCAGGACATTGGTAGACATTTCTTGCACTTGATATTCTGGTTTTTAGATACGCACGTTCAGTGTATGCCTATGGAAATGTTTTCATTTTATTGTCTGCAATGTCAATGTAAAATATAAGGCTGAATGGTTAAAAAAAGTTGAATTTACATGATTTGACATAACACTTTTATTTATTCATTTAGTATTTAGAGTATTTATTATTTTGTGTAGTCCCTTGTTTACAAAACTATACTTCCCTGCTGAAAAAAACAATAAAACCATTACAGAAAATTCTAATGGTTTCCATTAAAATACCAATAGGAACCATTAGCTTCTACCATTAAAACCACTACACTGTAGTGTGTTTTGGTAGCCTGGGTGCCAGCCGATCTTAGCCCCGCCCACCACGATTTGAAATACGTATGACAACGTCAGGCTAGTGTTTTGGGCCATATTCCTAGAAACAATAAAATTCCCAATAAAACTATTAGTATTTTCTGTAACGGTTTTATTGTTTTTTTCAGCAGGGTTAAAGCTAGGGAAAAAAGAACAACATAGACAAAATGTTTTTAAATATGTGTATACAGTTATATTATTTAATATTTAATATATGTGAAACAGAATTTGAGATTAAATTGTGTTTATATATGACCCTGGAGGCTAGGTCACCAAATCAATCATAACCTACGAGTATTAGTCATGTTTTTATGGGCATTTTAAGGTATCACATCAAAAACGAGTGATGGAAACGCCAAATTTCGAAGAAAATTGTATTCACAAAAAAGTTTTTAGGCTCGCTTGAGGTGGTTTTTGACTTACCCCTCGTTCAAACCGCCAGCGACTTTCTCATTGTGTGTCGCCTGTTTCTTTCAATTAGGCATTTCTAAATCTGGTTCTCATAAACAAACGAGTAGCCTACCGTCCACTAGTAACTGGTGAGAGAAGGTTGACGTGAGTTCCACTGCTCCACTAGCGCTCACATTGGTAGTCAACTCATTATTTGTATGAAGTTAAACTAGGCTATTCTTAATTTTCTGCACTGTTAGTAAATGTGTAACTTGCCCCATCGTGACTACATGCTTTCTTGTATACCACCGTCATTCGCTTGATCAACTTGACGGAAACGCACCTAATTCACATTTGTTTGTTTTTCTTTATTTGCGTATTTTGAAAAGATTCGCTTCACGTTTGAATAAAAATTATTGATTGATTTTTTTTTAATGTCCAAAATCATTGGGATATTAAGGAAAGACCATCTTCTATAAAGATATTTTTGTAAATTTCCTACTGTAAATAAATCAAAAATTTATTTATCATTAGTAATATGTGTTGCTAAGGAATTTTTATTTTTTGCACCCTCAGATTCCACATTTTCAAATAATTGTATCTCGGCCGAATATTGTCCTATCCAAACAAATACATCAATGTAAAGCTTATTTATTCAACTTTCAGATGATGTATTAATCTTAATTTTAAAACATTCACCCTATGACTGATTTATAGTGGGGGCCGGTGACTTCTTTTTTCGAGGGCGCTCGCGAAGTTCGTCACAACATGTATGTAGCCCATCGTGTGTGGTTCCTTATTTAAAAATATGTGTTCTCCGCGTCGAGTGATCCTATGTGCATCACGTGTCTTGTCAAAATAAGTGCCTGCTGCAAATGCCTCTAAAGGGTTTGTGATAAAAGAGACGCTCGCTTTTGCCAGATACTCGCATTATTTCATGCATAATCAGAGTTTACTGTTAAAGGAGTGTCTTGCATGTTTTTTGTGAACGTGAGCGTCTCTTTTATCATAAACGGTTTTGTCGCGTGTGCAGCAGGCACTTATTTTGACAAAACACATGGTTCACATGATGCAACAAACACATATTTTGAAAACTCAAGCAACACACGACACTCCAAACACATATTTTGAATTTGCGCCCCTCGGATGAGCAGTCATGAGCCGCCACTGCTGGTTTTGTGGTCGCATATATTCACGCAAATTCATCCAATTGTTCATTTAACTTCAAGTTAAAGTAAAACACAAAACAAGTCTACAATCTGGACACGGGTTTCCATCCAAATGTGAAGCGAGTCTTTTCAAAATTCGCGAAAAAAGAAAAAAGGTATAAATTTACTTTTAACTTTTTGATGCAGGTGCTAGCAGCAAAGGCATTACTACGCAGTCAAGCCCCATATATGGGAAAGACATTAGGCTTGGGTTCGACTTCATGCGGCGCTGCAAGAACCGACAGCTAGATAATGTCAAAGTACCGTTTCGAGGAGAACGATTCGAGAAATCATACGAAGTGCTCTTGCGGCATTTTGACGTCGTCCGCCTGTCAGTTCTAGCTAAATCACATGAGGTCGAACAAGCCTAACGACAGAAAGCTAGACCATCAGACACGTGGGTTTAATGTTCGCAACGTTTCCATCTCCCATTATTCGCATTTACTTTTTTCAATTAAGTCAAAACCCACCTCAAGCGTGCGTAAAAACATTTTTGCGAATTAAGGGATTTTTTTTTCGAAATTTGCACTTTCCATCATTAGTTTTTTTTTTACAGTTTTTTTATTCGCTTTGGTACTTTTTTCACAAGTAAGGTGTACATTTTAAAATCTCTTAGTACAAAAATCCAAACTGATCACACTTGTAACGCAGCTAGTCATTCTTTCAAAACCTGATGTAATGCTTTCAGTAAGTTGCACATGTTTTCAGTCCTTATAATCATTGTTTCAAATATAAGATTATTATAATATGTAATAAGAACATTTGGTTTAATCACTGAAACACAACGGTATGATCTTCTTTCATGTTTTTATTTTTTCATTTTATTGTTTTTATTTTTCAGATATAATTGTAACATAGCTATACTTTCTATAATGTAACTGAATCAAAACATAAAATTTAGTGCACACATTACATTACATTACATTACAGTAATTTGGATCAAGCCTGTCTTGAGCATTTGGTCGTAGATTTTCGTCCACCTCTTTGACCTCTCTGTGGGTGCCCATGCCCACCTCTCTGACGGATCCCTTGTCCACAAGATTTCTTATTCCTTGCTGTCTGTCCTGCTCCATGTTGAATTTGCCAGTGTTTACACCCCCACTTTTACAGTATATCTACTGTAATGACCAACTGTGGTTACCACTATGTAAAATCAATAAGCAATAAAGAGTATTTTACAGTATCATGTGTGGTTACACATAATTTATATGTTTGTACAAACACACATTTTAATTCTGTAGTTCTCAAAATCCATATACTGTATATTGCTGAAATAAGAATATATAGGTTCAGTGATTAACCATTAAGATCAGTTGGATTTAGTGCTGGTCAAATGTATATATGCAAATCAGATGAGGAGCAAATCAAAAGTACTATGAGCATTGCATTGTGAAAGACAATTACTTCATATGAAATGTATTTCTTTGATGATACAATGACTAAGTGTGGTGAAAAAGTGAATGTATCATTTTGTGTGTTGTACTAAGCCAATTGAACATGTGATTACATGCACTGTAAAAAATGTGGAGAAATTACAGTATTACTGGCAGCAGGTTGCCAGTAACTTACTGTAGATTTTACATTTATGTCATTTATTGGCAACAGTTTGTTAAAAGTTAAATGAACATGAAACTTTTCAGTCTTTATCTTCTACAGTAAGTTACTGGCAACCAGCTGCATAATTACAGCAAATTTTTACAGTGTGTTTGAAAAAACTGACTTTTTGATGATCTGCTTTGAGTTTTGTACTAACAGTTGTGAGGTTTTACCACATACTTGTGAAAATACTACCAAAGCGAATAAAGAAAACTGTATGCAATACTTTAAAATGTGCATAAAATCAGTATGATAGAAACCCAGCAATTCTGTAACTCAACATTGCACCTAAGGTCTCCAATTTCAGTGCACCTTCATATTTTAGTTTCCCAAATCAAACACACCGTAATCTTAAGTGTGATATCATTTAAGTTTAATTTAACAACACCAGCAGTTTACATACATTTTAAATGTCACCATTTTTGATGTGAGAGTTTCAATAACATGATCATCTGCAGGGGCGTCATGACTCATGCACCAATTTTTTTTAAGGGGGCACAGTGTCAAAAGCTCACAGAAATTTGTGCATACACAGACATCAAACGAAATATTATAGAGCTTTCAGTCTTGTCCATGGCACTTACATTTCTAACAATCTGAAAACCCTGCTTTAATGCAAAAACCTCCAAAATAACAGTGATGACTAACTTTAATATCAAATACTATTCAATCGGAATAATGACACATTTGCATCATATTTACATCTGAAACGGCATGTTTTATTTATTTAAGTCTTAATGGCTTGTTTAATTGTGTCATTAATGCATTTTGCACAACAACTGCATTATCATATAAAATTAATGTAATTTTAAATCCATAAAGTATATAAACAACGAAAATGACATAAGCTATGGCCACGTGATTGATTTTAATGTTCAATAATGATTTTAAAAAATATGTTTAGATAAAATTATTAGAGGAACGGATTTTTGCATTAAATTTTACCTCATATGTGAGCATATGAGATTCCGCGCCCGCGTGAACTCTGTCGAACTTTGGCGTTGTGCAAAGAAGATGAATCTCTACTAATATAACGTTGAGACAATCACATTTAAAACCATACATTTTCTACACAGAGGAGGTTAACTGCACATTACCGTACTGGGGTTTGGAAATGTTGTGAGAGTTTCTAACACGTTTTAATTCCTCAGATAGCCAAATGCAGCAGCAAGCCAGCAACAGGAGAGAGCTCGTGAGCGCGCACAGACGCTGATGACGTCTGCGACTGCGGTGACTGCAGCACCAGCTGCCGCCAGAATAAAAGTAATGTAACATGATCAAAACACTATCAAAACGGCGAAAATCTCCGAAAAGTGACAAGGATGCAGCACAGAATGTATAATAGTGTGCATATTAAATAGATTAAAAGTCAAATAACAGATTAATGGACGCTTATTTGATTTTGAGGTTGGATGCAAAATCCATTGGCTCAAAAAAACCAAGGGGGCAGGTGCCCCCTTAGTTTGAATGGGCATGACGCCTCTGATCATCTGTAACAATTGTACAGCATTATATAACAACAATAATAATAAACATGAATGATAAGTGTTTTTAATGTTCCTCGTGAGGTTTTTTCTTTCCTCATGAATCATTAACAATGTTTGTCTTTGATGAGATAACAGATGGCACAATAGGTCCAACATTTTGCTTTCATAGTTAGACCTTTATTCTCTCCAAACTAAACACATCACCATGAACTCTTCCTGTAAAACAGGAACTGATAGTACACTCCATTTTTATCTCGGCCACAACATGGAAATGTTATCTAATTCCTGCTGGCCTCTTCATCAGGAGCCTGGGACTCTTTCTGCTATTCCCAGAGTCCGTCCAGGTTTCTCTTCGTGTAGACTTCAGGCGTGACCTCAAAAAATAAACATCTAGCCGTTTACCGTAAGCCACATTTCATTAGTCCGTACCCGCCTGTGAGCTATTCATTTGACACGTTTTTAAATGACAGTGAAAAAAACATGTTTGTCCCATATGGCAAACAAATTAATTTGTTTGGCCAAAAATAAGTTAGTGAAATCTATGTGATTTTGTAGAAAATAAAACTTAATTAAAGGTGCAGTGTGTAATTTTTAGAAGGATCTCTTTTGACAGAAATGCAAAATAATATACAAAACTAAATTATCAGGGGTGTATAAAGACCTTTCATAATGAACCGTTATTTGTTTATTGCCTTAGAATGAGACGTTTTATCTCCATACACTGCGGGTCCCCTTACATGGAAGCCGCCATTTTGTGCAGCCATGTTTCTACAGAAGCCCTTAACGGACAAACTTTTTTATTAAATTGTCTCCAACGATGACATGTTTGTCTGGTGGTGGCCACCGTAGCTTCTCTACGTGTTTCAAAAGCAAGAGGTGAGCAGTGGACTGAGCCGTTGGTAGCAATTCGCAACCTCACCACTAGATGCCGCTAAAGTTTACACACTGCACCTTTAAATATATTTTTGAATTTAAAAATAGATTTAGTTTTAAGCTTAATATATTAACATATATTTCAAAATGTATTTCAGGGGCAACAAATATTTTTTTTTATTTTACAACCCATACGACAAAAAAAATCGGGCCAAAATATAAAAGTTTATATTAAATGTATCAAATTTAAGTATAAAATGTATAAATATAATAAAATATAAAATTATAAGTATATTTTTGCATTTGAAAATCTATTTAATTAAATTTTTTTCAAACCTGTTATGTTTACTTGTTTATGTTAATGAATAATTTTAAATAAATTATAAATAAATATATTGATTTTTAAAATATTTCAAAAAATGCCCAACAATATATAGGTAAAAATAAATTTTCCTAACTTTTATAGCAAATATATATTTATTTCAGTAAATTTATTTTTTGGCCTTTTTTTGTTTATTTTTAAATATATTTAAAATGATGTTTGAAAATATATATTTTTGCCATATGGAGTGTACTGTATATACATTTGCATGTTTTGTCAAGGATGAAGAAGCAGAAATAATAAAGTTTAATTAAAAAAAAAATACTAAAAAAGGAAGGACACTACAAATTGTGAAAAGGGAAGTAAAGATATTTCTCCACAATCAGACTGATTTAAATATTTTATAAAACACAAATTTCACTTCTGTTTCACAGTACAAAATACAAAAGTACAGCATATGGCAAATTCAGTAGTCATCTCAGACCAGTATATACAAACAGATTACCAAAAAATGATAAGGGTGGGTAGATAAACTCACCAGAATAATGTTTCAGAAGCAGACAACGTGTGTACTGTTGTTGACAGTAATTTTTTTTATAACTTACAGCAAATCATGAGAAACACATAAAGTAGTAGACTGTATATTGCTTATGTGGGCAGATATAAGACGCCATGTTGTCTCTTTCACCTGCAGTCTCCTGCGCGTGCATCTCTTATATCTTAAAGTGATGTTTGAGTATCACAGCCCAGAAACTCCACCCGGAGGGCGATTTCACTGATCCAGCCTTTAGGGTGAATGCGTATAAAGCGTGTAAAAAGTGGAGGATCAAAGTAGTTCAGCACCTCCTCATCATATTCACTGTTTCCTTCAAAGATCTGGATCAAAGAGCATATCAACAAAAATGCAAAGATTACATGAGGTTCATTTTAAAACTGATGCATATTACGAAATACTGAGCTTTAAACTTAATTTGGATCAATTGTGATTCAATATTTTTTTTTTAAACAGTCAATCAGAGCAGAGCTCAACATTATTATTCATGACCTTTTCAAATAAGGTAAAAAAATAGACCATTTTATTCTAAAGGCAAATCTTAGGGTTGTAAATGGACATAAAAATGTTTCTGGATAATTTTTGCACTTAATAAAGCAAAAAGCCTTCTATGTAGATATCAGAGAACAATTTAACATATTGTTTCAATGCATTCTTTGGCACCATTAAACTATAACGTGCACAGACAAACACACACCTTATCTTGGTTTGTGAGCTGCTCCTTCACGCTGGTCCAGCTTCGACCATCATTGCTATAGGAGACTGTAAATTCAGTGACCATTATATGTTTTAGCATAGCTCGAGCCCCCTGTGTTACTACACCTGTCACTCTTCTCATCGAACTAAAGTCCACCTGTAGCCACTCATGAGGATTATTAGTCTAGAGAAAGACAGAGAGAATTAGATTTATGGTTTCTTTCGTTGCTGCTCTAAATAATTTGCAGTGAATTTTCACAACACCCTGCCAGAATCTCCACGAACAACATGCAAGAAGTGATTGCAGAACCATTATGCAAAATATGTGAGGAGGAACTGTGGTCAAATTCTTTCATAACTCCTCTTGCTGACAGATTAAATGAAGAGATTGATAAGTACATTTAATAACATTGTCTTATCACACAGACACAAAAAACTGCTGGAGGAAGTATTAAACACACACGCAAAGAAGACAAGCTCTCTAGGAAAACATGCAGTGATTGGATGAATGAGGAAAATCACTTGATAGATGATAGATAGACTGGCAGTGTACCTTAGGTCTCCACGCATTTGCACGACCTTCCTGATTGAGCCGAGCGAGATCAGGACTCCAGGAGAGTAACCACTTGTTCAGGAACGATGAGGCTGTGATACTGCTGCTGGGAATCAACTGGCGTTGCATTCCTAATGGCATGAAACAACCTAAAAAACACACACGGAAACATGCTCATGCTTATCAGTTTTTAAAGGGACACTCCACTTTTTTTGAAAATATGCTAATTTTCCAGCTCCCCCAGAGCCAAACACTCGATTCCCACCGTTTTGGAAGCCATTCAGCCGATCTCCGGGTCTGGCGATACCACTTTTAGCATAGCTTAGCATAATCCATTGAATCTGATTAGACCATTAGCATTGCACAAAAAAAATACCCAAAGAGTTTAAATATTTTTCCTATTTAAAACTTGACTCCTACATCGTGCACTAAGATAAGAGACTACACTCTCATTCCGGCGCAACAATCAAGGACTCCCCCGCCGCAACACGGCCGCAGCAGGCGCAACGACACCACGCACTGCACGAAAATAGTCTCCTGCTATTGAAAGTTACTAAGGGGACTATTTTCGGCTGCTGCGTAATATCATTGCGCCTCCTGCAGCCATGTTACAGCAGCAAAGTCCTTGATTATTACACCAGAATGAGAGCATAGTTCCTAGCCATATCTGCTTAGAAAATCACAACTTTTAATTTTCTGTCGGTCTTAGTACACGATGTAACTACAGAAGAGTCAAGTTTTAAAAAGGAAAAATATCTATAAACTCTTTGGTTATTTTTTAGCGCGATGCTAATGGTCTAATCAGATTCAATGGATCATGCTAAGCTATGCTAAAAGTGGCAGCACCAGACCCGGAGATCAGTAGAATGGACTCCAAAAAGGCAAAAATCAGATGTTCAACTCCAGGGGAGCTGGAAAACTAGCATACTTTCAAAAAAATTTTCTGTTCAGTTCAAATCAACTCTGATAATGAAGTCATTAAAGTCAAAGCCGAATCCAATAAAGAAGACAGATGCTGAGTCCCAATTCGCATACTATCCGTCCTAAATAGTATTCGAAACTAGAATTAGTACGTCCCAAAACGTAGTATGTTGAAATGAGTATCCCAAAGATACCCGGATGGTCTACTATTTCCGGTTAGATTTCGAAGTTCAGATCGATCCACACTCTAACGGCTAATATTGCCCACAACCCATTGCGTGCGGGAGGGAGGAGCTTTGTGGTGATGTAATTATGGCAGCCAGACGCAGCAGCGGAGATGCGCCCTCAGCTTTTAAGTGTAAGAATTCAAATGTTTAACCCTAATTAAAGTTATCTTTCATTGTCTCGTAATATTCGGTTGATGTTGTGAAAATAAAGTACCATGGCTGTAGTACTGTGTCATGCATGTGTCTTTTTTATGTATTTCTTTTTATGTTTCTGTCTTAGATTTATACCTTACTATATAAACCCTTATGAAAATAAACACCTTTTACTACACTAATAGTTTAACCACACTGACTTATTTGTAGTAATACTGTGGCTGTACAAATGTTAACTTTATTAAGAAATATGGTTACTAAACTTTTACTATAGTAAAAGCATGGTTCATTTTCATCGCGGTATTTTTAATTTGCATACATAAGTATAAAATAAGCATAAAATACGTTAAACAATAGTTATACTATAAACTTGAACTATTTTGACTTTAAAATAAGTAGCTTTCGTTACACACATTGTTGCACATGAACATCATAACCAGCCGCCACACAAACGACCTGCGTTTGGTGTGCGTAACTAGGCAACCACGTTGTCGTTCACGTTGCATGACGTCATCGAAGTACGTCCCAGAACGTGCATACTCTTTTGCTACACACTCAAAAGTACGTACATTTTCCTCACAAAAACAGTACATACTTTTAGGTCGTAGTGTAAGTAGGCGAATTGGGACTCAGCAAGAGTTTTAAAGCAGGAAGAAGAGCAGGTGATATGTAGCCTACAGTGCAAAAAATCACTTTCTTACCCAGCATTTTTGTCTTGTTTTCAGTACAAATATTGAAAGATGTATTTTCTTGATTAGCAAAATGACTAGTCTAGTTTTTCGACAAAAAATATAAACTTTGTGCTTAAAACAAGCAAACAAAAAAATTGCCAATGGAGTAAGAAAAAAACCTTGACACAAGTTTACTTTTTTCTTAAACACTTGATTCAAGAAAAATTAGAGAAATGTTTCTTACCTCATTGGCAGATTACTTTTTTTGCTCGTTTTAAGCACAAATTCACTTAAATATTTTTCTTACGTCATTTTGCTCATCAAGAAAATACATCTTGATTTTTGGATATTTGTACTAAAAAACAAGACAAAAATACTAAGTAAGAAAGTCTTTTTTTGCAGTGAAGCATGAATGAAAGTCGGAAGTGAATCATCTTCTCATGTAATTCCTAAGAAGTTACAGCAAGTTGATGCTCATGGAAAAAAAAGCATCAACATTTCAACACTCGTATAGTGAAACCACTGCACAAAGACAACACTGATGTGTACTGTTTGCAAACACCACACTGTAAAAAATTATTTTCAAGAAAAAAAGTATTTTTGTCTTATTTTCAGTAAAAATATCTAAAAATACTTAAATTAAAATCCTTTACTTGATGAGCAAAACGACCCAAGAAAATAAGTCTAGTTTTTAGACCAAAAATATCAAATTTAAGTGATGTTGTGCATAAAACAAGAAAAAAAATCTTGAAATTAGTGTTTAAGAAAAATCATCATCAAGTCAATCGTTTTTTTTTCTCTTTGTCAGATGTCTCTCTGATGGCACCCGTGCCTTTTCACATAAATCTGTCTTTGTGTTTCTTTTTACTCACTATTGAGGTCACAACCCAGCAGCTCTATCCTCAGAGTGGGCTGTTTCTGATACATCAGCGGGTGAATCCTAATGTATCGACCCACGATGGGTGGAGAGAACAAATTCTCTTTTATTTTATAACCGTCCATGTTTCCATAGAAGGTCTGATGTCACAAAAACAAGAACATTATTCAGAGATGAATAATCTAATGCAGTCTGAATGTGTGACCATGACAGTTAATTAACATATAAAATAATTAAATGATTATTTTATAGTCCATTTTCTTTAAAAAAAAAAAAAATCCAGATAATTTACTCACACCACGATGTCATCAAAAATGTTTATGTCTTTCTATGTTCAGTCTAGACAAAATTATGTTTTTTGAATAAAAAAAAATCCAGGATTTTTCTCATTTTAATGGACTTTAATGGACCCCAACACTAAACAGTTTTCAAACAGCTTCAAAGGACCCAAAACGATCACAAACTAGGCATGTCGAATTATACTAATTATTGTCTTTGTGTCAGTTTATTGTTTAAAATGGTACGCAAATGTGCTTTTCATATATGTTACATGTGACCTTTTGATGTCATTACGCAATTACGTGAGGTTGCGATGGCTCGTCAAACAGCCGGAGGAAGAAGAAATGTGGTGGTTTAAAAGTGCTTTTTTAGTTTCTTGCCAAAAATGACAATTGTTTCGCTAGATAAGACCCTTATGCCTCGTTTGAGATCGTTTAGAGTCCTTTAAAACGGCAATCTTGAACTGCATTAAAACTGTTAGGTGTTGGAGTCCATTAAAGTCCATTAAATCCTAGAAAGTTTTCCTCAAAAAAAATAATTTCTTCTTGACTGAACAAATAAAGACATCAACATTTTGGATGACACGGTGGTGAGTAAATTATCTGTTTGTTTTTTTAAGAAAATGGACTAATCCTTTAAGCAGTGACATGCATGACACATTGACATTGACAAGTTTCTGTAAGTCATGTGAAAACAAATTATAACTCTTTTCTGTTTTTAAGTTAATTAAAAATTAGATGATTATTACTGACATAAGATGACTTGGTGCTGTTTCCTATGTAGGTGATCCAGGTCTCTTGGTCTGTGCTGTAACTGATGCTATAACGAATGGTGAAGGCCTCGCTCAGACCCATCGAGGTCTTTGCACCCTGTGTCTTAAGACCATGAAGAAGCATCGGCCTTAACAGATCCACCTGACGCACACACACAGAGATAAACACTATTAGCTGTTATATGGATAAAAAATGACTCTACAATACTATTTACAGCACCAAAAACTGGTAGGGCGAGTCTCACTTTATCTTGCAGACAGTAAAAGAAATATTGTGATTGCATATTGTGCAAAGAGTCACTATTGTGAGAAATGAGCAACACATAAATTAAAAGTTTTATATTGTGTTATTTTTAAACATACAATGCAGATAATACATTCAGGTCCAGAACTAGGTCGACATTTATAACAATTCTTCAAAAATGAACCACAACACAGCATGTTATCTTGACAAACAACAGAGATTTATTTTACCTGGAGCCATGAATCTGTTCTGGAGCCCATCCAGGCGTTAATAGATCCAGTTAACCCCAGTCGGGCTAAACCAGGCTTCCAGTCACCTTAAAGAAAAGTGTGATTTTACTATTTCTGTATGTTAATAAATTACAAAGGATCCTAGATGATTCATGTTTGCTCATGCAAAAGTCACAACAAGAATGTAAGGAATTTTATATGGTTGCTAGAGTGTCAACCCATTTTGCATGTTTAATATTTACATATAATTAATATTATATATATATATACACATACATATACATATACATACAGTATACATATCAATAACAAAATACATAAACAATCACGACTAATCATTAGGCCGACTACCGTAGTAATCAGATGCTGTTATTTGGTCATCATGAATCCATCCGGACTGCATTCCTAATGGCTGAATACATCCTTTAAGACAAAATCATAATTTCAGTTTTCCAGTGATTCTGACACAAATGCAGAAACATTGTATCAAGGTAGAAATCACTTACGTGGGTTGTAAACCAATAATTTGGCTCTCATGCCTGCCATCTGATGTTCTCCAATGGTGCATTCGATTAACCAGGTGCCCACGATGGCCGGTTTCGTCTCCACGGTTCCAAACACACCTTATGGAGAATTGTTGGAAATGAGGTATTGAAATGGAGAAAGTGGGCAATGTGTGAAAGCTATTCCATATCAAAGCATAATGCTGGAGGACAGATGAATGCTGTAAATATGTGTATATATATTCAAATCAGTGCTGGTGTTTCAACTGTGAAACATGTTACAGGGTGCGTATTTTACCTGGAAAGAGGTTGAAAATTCCCATGCGGTGTTCCTGGTTTTTTCCAACACTGAACGGCAGGCCGTGAAAGTGTACGGCGTGAAATTCTCCTCCGGTCCCGACGTTGAGGAGATGCCAGCGAGCCGTCTGATACTGTTCAGCTATCAGGCCAGGAAGAGTCTCTGACACATAGCCGTTAATAGCTATGTGAAAAATGGGAAGTATGTAAGAGATGATGTTTAGGCAGCAGGTTGTTAAGCCCTGACAGTGCACTGGTCATTTTGCTCATCAAGAAAATACATCTTAATTTAAGAATTTTTCAATATTTTTACTGAAAACAAGACAAAAATACTAAGTAAGAAAGTCATTTTTTGCAGTGTGCGATCAATGTGGTCTTGTACCCTGATAACAACTGGCTGCCTGCACTGCAAAAAATGATTTTCAAGATCTTAAAAAAAAAAATGTCTTAGTATCTTTGTCCTGCCCTCAGCAAAAACATCCAAAAATTCTCAAATCAAGATGCTTTATCTTGATGAGCAAAACGACCCAAGAAAATAAGTCTAGTTTTTAGACCAAAAGTGTAAAATTTGAGTGATTTTGTGCATGGAACAAGCAAAAAAAATCTACCAATGGGGTAAGCACATTTTTCTTGAAATTTTCTTAAATTTAGTGTTTAAGAAAAATGGTCAAGATTTTTTGCTTACCCCATTGGCAGATATTTTTTCTTGGGTCGTTTTGCTCATCAAGAAAAAGCATCTTAATTTAAGAATTATTAGATATTTTTACTGAAAACAAGACAAAAATACTAAGAATTTTTTTTCTTGAAAATATTTTTTTGCAGTGTGTATATTATCCTGCTTATTTCACGCCTATTGACCTCATAAATAAGGTAAGGAACATTAAATATTTATTGGAAATATTTTATTTGCTAATTCATAACAAATGCAGACTTTCCGTGAGGAAAACCCACACTGCAAAAATGATTTTCAAGAAAAAAATTATTTGTATTTTCGTCTTGTTTTCAGTAAAAATATCTAAAAAGTCTTAAATGAAGATGCTTTGTCTTAATGAGCAAAAACGACCCAAGAAAATAACTCTAGTTTTTAGACCAAAAATATCAAATTTAAGTGATTTTGTGCATGAAACAAGCAAAAAATCTGTCAATGGGGTAAGCTAATTTTTCTTGAATTTAGTGTTTAAAAAAAATGTTCAAGGGATTTTTGCTTACCCCATTGGCAGATTTTCTTTTGCTTGTTTTATGCACAAAATCACTTAAATTTGATATTTTTGGTCTAAAAACTAGACTTATTTTCTTGGGTCGTTTTGCTCATTAAGAATTTTTAGATATTTTTACTGAAAACAAGACAAAAATACTAAGAATTTTTTTTCTTGAAAATATTTTTTTGCAGTGTGTATATTATCCTGCTTATTTCACGGCTATTGACCTCATAAATAAGGTAAGGAACATTAAATATTTATTGGAAATATTTCATTTGCTAATTTTTAACAAATGCAGACCTTATTTGAGGAAACCCACAAAAAAATGATTTTCAAGAAAAAAAATTCTTAGTATTTTCGTCTTGTTTTTAGTAAAAATATCTAAGTCTTAAATGAAGATGCTTTGTCTTAATGAGCAAAAACGACCCAAGAAAATAACTCTAGTTTTTAGACCAAAAAATATCAAATTTAAGTGATTTTGTGCATGAAACAACCAAAAAATCTGTCAATGGGGTAAGCAAATTTTTCTTGAATTTAGTGTTTAAGAAAAATGTTCAAGGGATTTTTTTTGCTTACCCAATTGGCAGATTTTTTTTTTTTTTGCTTGTTTTATGCACAAAATCACTTAAATTTGATATTTTTGGTCTAAAAACTATTTTGGGTTGTTTTGCTCATTAAGAAAAATCATCTTAATTTAAGAATTTTTAGATATTTTTACTGAAAACAAGACAAAAATACTAAGACATTTTTTCTTGAAAATAATTTTTTGCCGTGTAAGACAAAACTTTCAAAATGTCACGAACACACTATTTGGTTTAATCAATTGTAAATTGTATGTGTTATTTAACATTAAAAATAACATCATTAAGAAATAAAGTAACGTACCGGCAAACCTGTTGGTGATCTGAAACCATGGATCGTCTTCTCTGACTTGGCAGGGTGGAGCACAGTACGTTTTGATGTTGTCGTCAAGGTACCAACTTTTCCTTTCATCAAAGGTCGTGAAGAGGAGAAAGAAATCGGTCACCCCCGGCTGAAGCAGGACATCTGGATGTAGTGTACCGGGACGACATATCAACATCGGACCGATCAGACCAGAGTTGATGTCCTTTTCCTGGTGCATAAAGAAGTTATATTAAAAACCTGCCTCCTTAGTACAGTACTGTGTCAATCTGTGGTGTCGAGGTTTATATTTGGATATTAAATTAAAATGTGTGATTCTATAAAGCTGCTTTAGCAAAAGCATGATATAAATAAATTAAAAGTTTGTTTTTTTGTAAAATATTACTTTTTAAAATTGTCATCTGCTTACCATGTTGACATTGGAATAGTAAGCCCCAGCCTTGCAGTCAAACTCTGAAGCTGAAGGACCTTGTCGTTTCGAGATTCTCCAGCTGTACACCCGCTGCTGTCCTGGAGGGACGGGATCACCTGGTACCTCCCCAGCCTTGAACCCACCTGGACTTATTCCAGGACCAAAACTCCCCTGGGTCTTATCATACACGCCGTGCAGATGAAAGGAGTACGACCTGGTTGCCTTGTTTTTGAAAACCACCTAGTGGAACGAGCCGACGAAATTAGTGTGGGAGTTTGATTTTGTTAAATAAATAAATCCACTTTACATGAACTTACGGTAAGAAAATCGTTGATCTCAGCCTTCAGCACAGGACCCAGAATGCCGAGGTGCTCATCCATTTCTCCTCGTTTGATTGGATTCTTGAAATCTTTATCCTCATAGGCTCTGAATATCACTTTTTTGTAGGCTGGAAAGTATTTCTTCGGTCCTCTCTTCATCTCCCTGCATGTGGACACACAAAAATATTCAGTGCAAGTACAACAGCACAAACAATCTGTTGATCTTTGGGTTATTGGTGCAGAAGGGAACACACACATATATATGATATAAAAATGTATAGATTGAATAGCATAAGGGTGATTCTCGCGAAATTAGATTTATAAGGTGTCATGAAACATTTTGATAAAAAAGTAAATGCAAGGTAAGAGTATCAAAATAAGAAGCATACAGTTACAAACATCTCTTCATGCACATGATTTCAAATGACATCATACAAACCAATTTTGTTGTTTTTTCCACATTTAAGGGGGAAAATTTCATTACCGCAACATGACTTTATTTGGGTTCTTTGACATGGAAATATTTATAATTAAAAAATCTAAAAAATAAAAAGCTTCAGTGCATGTTATACTAAAAACATTTACAGTAAAGAAACATGTGGTATTTGGTGATCATTGGTAAATAATAAGGAATATAAAGGTGTCCATGACAAATTTTCTCATCCTCCGCAACAATTTTCAATCATTGTTTAAGCCCTTAATGAACTAACATCTTCAAAAAAGACTGTGACACTCAAGATGGCTACCAGGTAAGCAGTTCTTATATGTTCTCTCCAGATAAAAGTTGAAATTTTGTTTTTCATAGTACCTAGACAACTTTTTAGTTCTCATTACCGAAACATGAGTTTGTAAATGCATATATTTAATGTAATATCATGTTGCGGTAATGATAATTTTTTTAATGATAATCTAAAAAATGTAAATAATTCTATAGGAAATATTTTTTAAATCCTCTAAAAATAATGGTTATAGTAAGTTCAGACCTTAATCTTATATGTGCAAAAAAATGGCTTTAAGGGCTTTTAAAAAAAAATTCTGATGCTGGACACCTTCTAAATCTGGATTTCGTGAGAATCACCCATAAATGTACTCTGAAAACCATCATAGACCAGCATGAATTTCCAGGCTGATCTGGCTGGTGGTCATCATATGTCATATTCTTTGTGAGATTCTTATAGTTGTCAAGAATTTTTAATGAGACAATGTGGCACATCTTGTCGGCATTTTTACCGTTGTTTGATGACCTGTGCCGGCTGATTAATCCCATAATCCCACATGATTTCCTCTGCGGCGATGTAGTAACTTTTGAAACTCGAACCTGCAGACCTAATGTTGAAGTTGTTATTATATGCGTGATCCATACTTGAAACGCTTCCTTCATTCATATAGTCATCGTAGTCATTTGCCAATGATTTCTTTCCATCCATCTGGTTTTCTGAGGAATTTGATGTGCGTTCCAGAAGCTTCTTTGGGTCTTTGTAATTATAGTCAAGAGGATTCAAACTTTCCTCCATCTTGTCCCGCATCTGACCGGAACTTCCGGAATCGTCCAGCACTTCGTTGTCGCTTTGAACTTCATCGACTTTCACGTCCACATGGTCTGTTTTGTCTTCGGTGACGCTCAACATCTCCCTTCGAGCTCTCGCTTTTGAATCAGTCAGCTTCCCCTCCTGACGGTTTTTGTCTTTCAAAAATATTTTTCTTAACACATCATTGGTTTCATTGGGTTTATCTTCACCCAAACCGTGGGATGTTTTTGCATTATCTGACACTATGTTTGTAATGTTCAAAATTTGGCGTTCCTCTGTCATTTCCTCAGAGTCCACGTGTTCTGTGCTATTTAATGTAAGATCACTTTCGGGAATCTTGTTCGCTAACTCTGGCCTTCTCCTGTATAACCCTGAATCAAGGTGGGACCTCTTCTGACGTTCTACAGAATTCCCATCCATCTCTCTGTCCAGTTCTTCCAGAACTTCCTGCGGGATACCGCCCTGCGATAAAGCATTCGTATCTTTTTCCCTCTTTATTGAAATATATCTTATCTCACACACCGGGGTTCTGTTTTGTCTCTCATTGTCCAAAGTTCGGCTGACGTTTTCCCAGCCGCCTGCCGAATCCGTTGCAGTTCTGTTTCTGCACACTCGAATTGCGATAGTGCGGTCCCTATCCAATATTCCGCGTGGAAACTGGAAGTTATTTGCGTTGTAATCAATGTATTCCTCATCGTAGTCCTCGTTATCGGTCTTGGGGAGAACCTTTTTACAGTTAGTAACAGAGTATCGAACACTCATGCCTCTGTCCTTTAGAGACGGGTCAAACGCGCTGACCTCCCATTCGCCTGCAAGTACAAAAACATATTGGATGATCCTAGCCCAGACAATTCTTCAAAAATGCCAAAAGAAAAAAATTTAAAAAGCATGGGTGACTCTGTCAGTGTGGTCGGTTGGGAAAAACTGTCTGTTGTTTCGGCTTTACACACCAAGATGTTATATGTTTAAGTTTAGGGATTTGGAGAATGCAAGTATTGCATAATTAACTGCATTAGATCAACACGTTGACCTGTACCTAGCATCTCCACTTCAGTGGTCACTGTGTCTCCTGTCATCGGGAAGAGCGTGAGAACCGTTCCGTACGTTTTATCCCTCTCAAACGTGTTGCCGGTGAAGTAGATGGACAGGAAGTCGTTCTGAATCCCTATGCTTGCGACGTGCCAGAGTATGACATCACCAATACACAAACTTAACTGAAGGTGGTTGAACATGAAACCATTGACAGCTGACACGGGAGAAAAAACAATGGAATCAATAAACAACCGTAGATATATCTATGCTTTAACCCAGAGATTAAAAACAGCACTCACTGTGCATGACATTTGAATTGTAGAAATTCGGATCGATGCGGTTGATCTTCTGAGGATCTTCACTGTTCTTCTTAAGGTTCTCCTCAAAGAACCAGCTTTTGTTTTCATCAAACACCGCAAACAGCAGTTTTCTTACTTTATCCGAATGTACCTGTTGACAGATTAACAGCGTTGAGTGTTAGATATCATCAGTTCATTTATTTCTTACTGTTTCCATCTTCTCTCACCGCTCGGCCTCTCTTCAATGATTGATATTTGCAGATGATCAGAGGTCCTACGAGACCGGATGCCACATCGCGAATCGGGTCCACTGTACTTTGGTATAAGCGGGTAAGGCATCGGGGGTCAGATTCTGTTGGCCCATCTTCTGCAGTCAGCTTCCAGAGGTACATCATTATCTGACCCGGTGGTACAGCCAAAGAGCGAAGATCCACCTGATTGTCTTACATCCATAAAAAGAAACATTACGGGTTTATTTGTGACATTCAACAACAGCTGGGATAATCTTCATAGATAGATAGTATTTTAAATAATACACTGCAAAAAATTACTTTCTTTCTTAGTATTTTTTTAAGTAGGGGTGCACGGGGCAAAAATTAATGCGGGGTTAGTTGTAACATGGACTGTTTACATTGTTGCACAAGGTTGAGTGTTTTGATTTTCTGGTATTTTTCACGTTGCCAAAAGACAATCTTCTCCCGCAAATTATATAAAAATCTATAATGTTTTTCCAGAGAGTTATTGATGAACGAGTGTTTTGGTGGCATGTAAGTAAAAGGCTGTTTACACTTGGCATTAACATGTGTTTTCGTCGATCGGATCACAAGTGGATGACGTTAATGCCAGGTGTAAACGGTGTTCAAAACGTTTTGAGCTCGTCCACTTTCGACCACTTTCAATCACATCCAGAGGTGGTCGAAACCACTTTCGATCGGATCGCTTTGGAGTTGCGGAACGCACATGTGGTTGATGCGTTCGAACAGCCACACGCGACCGCCTTCTCTCCGCCCATTTATCTAATCTGAGGTATTAAACACAAGTTTTACGTCTTTTTTGACTTCTGGCGTGAACATTCGGTGAGCAGCACTATTTTTAGCCTTTCATTGATAAAACTAAGCGGCTGACCTCCGTATTTTCGTTTTGAAAGCGTGTAAAAGTTGCGCGATCCTATTTCATCAATTGCGGTGAAAATTCAAAGAAAGCTCTTACTCATGTACAAAACACTGTGCAGCATGTTTACTTGCTAAACAAGCAGTGCACTCCGACATTATATTAGTTTGCGTCCATATAAACTCATAATTACTCCCGCTCGGGTTTGAATGACAGCAGAGAGACTCGCCCACCGTCTCACAGACCACCCCCTCATAGTATTCAGCACAGAAGCGGTCGAAAGTGGACAAAAGAGACGGATTTAAATACCAGGTGTAAACGTAATGTGTCTCTCTCGTCCACTTGTGATCCGATCGATGAAAACACATCTTAATAAACAGCCCCTAAATGTTTTCATCATATGTTTTTTTTTTGGTTTCTAAGTTGGGTGTGTAAGATACCAAATCCAATGCCATGTCATATTAATCAGTGTCTTGTTGACTAGCATCGTTTTGAAATATGTCTGCAGCTCTTAGCAACTTTTTGGAGTGCTTGAAAATAATTTGACCCAGCGGTGTTAATTGTAACGCTGTGTTACAACTAACCCCTCAGCACTTACGATATGAAAACCGCTAACGTTAGCGTAATTCTTGCCGTTGTTTTAAATAGGCTACACACCAATGATTGCTGGCTGCCAACAAAATAAATGTCCCTATCTTATCAAAAATCGTGTGTCCAATTTATTTTTGTTCATATCTTTAATATGCATTAAATATGGTCACGTCAAAGATTGAAATCATAATGAAATGAATGGCTTAAATCAGACTTTGATTTTCATTTTCTCTGAATTTGTGTATGTTAGTATGGTTATAACAGACTGGGTCACATATAAAAAAATTTGGTCATAATTGTGCTGCTTTTTCTCACATATTTAGACATTTTTATCCATTTATATTTGAACTACTGTTAGAATAGGGCTGGATTAATGAATACAGTGTGTATATAAACAAAATAGAATTGAAATATTTGCCTGCAAACTTTATTTTTTAGAAAGTGTTACAACTAACCCCCTGTTACAATTAACCCTACTTATGGGGTAAGTTGTAACGTTTGCACTTCTGTCACGTTTGGTGTAATTGTCCAAGAATGGTAAGTACTAGAAACAAACTTCAAATGTTCATTTGTAGCAGAGATGTGTGTGTTGCTTGTGAATATAATTAATCAAACTCAAAAATGTTTTTGAATGATTGAGCCAAAACCAAAAAAGCATTAGGTTGTGCCCCGCTCTCCCCTACTATATCTATATTCTAAAATCAAGATGCATTTTCTTGATGAGCAAAATAAGTCTAGTTTTTAAACCAAAAATATCAAATTTAAGTAAATTTGTGCTTAAAGGAACAGTATGTAGGATTGTGGCCAAAACTGGTACTGCAATCACAAAACTTGTGGCTAAAACTGGTACTGCAATCACACAACTGGTGGCCAATACACAACATGACAACATAAACACCAGTTGAGGGCTGCAACTCCACTGTTGTCTGTGATATAAGAATTTGAAATGAAAATGATTTCTTAATGTTTAGTGACATATCAGGGCCATTTTATTAATAAGTGATATAAATTTCTTACATATTTTTTCTTTAATACAAGCAAAAATATCTGCCAAAAGGGTAAGAAAAAAATCTTCAAATAAGTTTACTTTTTCTTACTTAATTCAAGAAAAAATATTCTTACCTAAAGTTTAAAATTAAAGTTCTAAAGTTTTTGATTACCTTTTCCGGTTTTCTTCACGGGCTGAATGTTTGTCAGGCCATTTGGATAAATGTTGAATGGTCGACTGGCCATATTTTTAAAAACAATCTGATGGAGAAGAGTAAATTTCAGTAATACATGCGTGCGCTTAACAGTCTATTTGTCTTATTTGGACAGTTCATACCTGAAATGTATTTCCCACTTCTCCTATGAGCTCTGGACCCATTAGCATTTTGCCGGTGGTCTTCTTCACAGTGAACGTCTTGTCTGTGTACTCCACATACGCCACCTTCTTATACACCCCACCTAAACGCTGAGGACCCTTTCTGAACCACTCAGATGAGGATGACGATGAGAATAATGAAGCCCTGAAAAATCACACAAGACTAATATAATAGTCTGAAATCTTATAATTTTATGCATTCCTATCCTTTGCTATAATTTACATTTTATGGTATTATTGCAAATACTTCATGTATATTGTAACGTTTTATAATTTTTTGGCCCATTTTAATGTCAGTTGTCATGTATGTTTTAATTTCACACCTGTCATCTATCAGGCTAACTGACTAATAGTCTCAGAAAAACTATATACTATTTTTACTCTCAGATGAACAAAAGCTGTAACTGGGACAGTACCCTTTAAAACAGTACTGTTTTAGGTACAGATGTGTATAAGTTTGATACCGATACCATGTATCTTGAGGTTGGAATTTGCACTTTTTAGGTACTATCTGAAAGGGTGACAGCCTCACTGACAGTTGTGTACATTTTCTTTTGAGAGTCTACATACTGTAAATAACTTAAAGTGATAGTTCACCAAAAACTTTATTCTGTCATCATTTTCACCCTCACGTTGTTCTTAACCTGTACAAATGTCTTTGTTTTGATGAACACAATGCAGATATTTTGCAAAATGTAAATAACCATACAGATCTGGGGCACCATTCACTTCCATAGTATTATTTTTTCTTCTATGGAAGTCAATGGTGCCCCAGATCTGTTTGGTTACAAAGATTTTTCAAATATATTTAGCAGAACAACGAAATGTATACAAGTTTGGAACAACTTTAGGGTGAGTAAATGATGAAAAGGATTTTTCAGTAAACTATCCCTTTAAAATAAAAAATATTTATCATAGACCTATATTAAAGGTTGACAATATATGCCATTTTTCCCGAACACGTCCTGGTCAGGATTTTTGCTGTGTCCTCTGGAAGTCGCATTTGTCATCGAGGTTCTCACATTTCAGTTAAAAACATTATAAAATTCTGATTTATTTATCTTTAGACATGCAATCATTGTAATGTTTACCTTGAAATGTAACGGTTGCTAAACCTTAAATATTAAAGGACAAGTTCAGTATTTTACACTTAAAGCCCTGTTTTCAGATTGTTTATGATTTAATAGAACGGTTTTGACGGAAATTTGGACATATGATGCTGGCCCGAGAATTTTCGGGTGTTGTTCTACCACCTCCCACCTCTACAATGGGTTTATAGGTGCACAGGAACAATCCTTCCTAAAATGCATTAAATTTTCGTTAACAAAGATGTGAAACTCACAGAGTGGTCAGGGGTGTTCACTGATATGCTCACACAAAAATCACTGCAAAAGATGCTTTCCAACAGCTGTTTTATTGTAGTTTTGTCCAACTCCATTGACTTGTATTAGACGTGCTGTGAGGTACGGTATTACTCCGCGCCGGGAACTTTTATATTCTTGCAGTTGGCAATGGCGGATTATCGCCACCAAGTGGGCTGGAGTGTCTATTATTCAAACTTTCAACGGAAGAATGTACGGGTGTGAGGCGTTTGGAAAAATAGGTCCAACAGGTTTACAACGAATGCTAAAACACCTGTTGGAAAGCATCTTTTGCAGCGATTTTTGTGTGAGCATATCAGTGCACTTGGTGAGTTTCACGTCTTTGTAAACGAACGTTTAATGCATTTTAGGAAGGATTGTTCCAGTGCACCTATACACCCATTGTAGAGAAAATTCTCGGGGGGCAGCCGTATAAACCGTTCTATTTCATCATAAACAATCTGAAAACAGGGCTTTAAGTGTAAAATACCGAACTTGTCCTTTAAACCTCGATGACGTATGGTCAACAAATGTGGCTTCTGAAGGACACACCCGAAATCCTGATCAGGACGTGTCCGGGAGAAATGGCACGTATGGTCACCCTACTATATTATATTTCCAAAGCAGTTATTCAACCAAGTCTAAATTTAATCATCAATGAATTACATGTTTAATTCATTCAAATTAATCATACAAACGGTCATTTGAAATCATTGTGTTAAACTTCTAGCTTTAGAAAAGTATATTATTTCTTGATTTAAGACTTTGTTACACACAACCCCTGCAGTCACTAAAAGATGTAAACAGCAAAACCAACGAATGTATTCATTTTAGCTTAAATACAAAATACAAAGATGTCTCATTTGCAAGATGATATCAAAATAACACACTGACTAAAGCTCAAGATAAAAGATGAGTAAGTGGTTGCCTCTGATTTCTCCTTTATAGCATCATCTGAGACAAAGTGTAATAGTAATGAATAATAATATCCATAATGTAAGAAATAACATTTTCTGCTGGGGAAACATTGGTCTGAATCAGTCTCACCGGTCATCGCTGTAAGATGAGTAATCCCAGTCTATTTCCACAGCAGCGATGTAATGAACCAAAAATTTAGGTTTGCCTCTGGAGCGGATCATTGGTCCTCTTGGATTGAATACGATGGTAGAGAACATGTTATCTTCATCATTTTCATCCTCATCTAAAAGATTGACATTTCGTCTGTCTGGGCTCGGGAGCTGCACCGGTTCAGGACAGTTATCAACAGTGAAGAAGGCATTCATGCCAGCTGAAAATAAAGAGTAAACAGTAAGGACAATCAGTATTACAATGTCTCACTCTTACATTATATTTTCATATATTTCAGTAAAGTTCACTGTAGATATAAAACCATGAATGGGTTGTCGAGGAAGATCCTCACCTGTCTGATGAGAGTGGATCTCACAAGAGATGTTAAATCGTCCGGCGGTGGATGGTTTCATTAGTGCTGTAGTGAAAGTCATCGGGGTCATTTCCACCATCACTCGCTTATGGTCAAACACCTTCAGGGTGTGACCTTGAAACTTGATGCTGTGGATATCTGGTGTGGAGCCGAGGCCGATGAGATGCCAGGACACTAGAGGGCTCTTCTGGCACACACTTAGACCTGATGAAACACAAAATTTAACAAATCTTATCATATTAAGAATTGAATTGAGTGATAAACTTGTATAAGTTTTATTTCACATCAAAAGAAAGAAATTTGGTCTATTTTAGGGGCATCAATGCATTGCACTTCAATAATGATTGTCAAGAAAAAAAATCTTTGTATTTTTGTCTTGTTTTCAGTAAAAACATCTAAAAATTCTTAAATTAAGATGATTTCTCTTAATGGGAAAATAAGTCTAGTTTTTAGACCAAAAATTGTGTGCATAAAACAAACAAACAAAAAAAATCTGCCAATAGGGTAAGCAAAAAAAATCTTGAACATTTTTCTTACACTGCAAAAAATGATTTTCAAGAAAGAAAATGCTTAGTATTTTTTTCTTGTTTTCAGTAAAAATATTTAATAATTATTAAATTAAGATGTATTTTCTTGATGAGCAAAACAACCCAAAAAATAAGTCTAGTAATATAAAATGTAATTGATATTGTGCATAAAACAAGCAAAAAAATCTGCCAATGGGGTAAGCAAAATTTTCTTGAATTTTTCTTGAATTAAGTGTTTAAGAAAAATGTTCAAGATTTTTTGCTTACCCGATTAGCAGATTTTTTTTTTTGCTTGTTTTATGCACAAAATCACTTAAATTTGATATTTTTGGTCTAAAAACTGACTTATTTTCTTGGGTAGTTTTGCTCTTCAAGAAAAAGCATCTTAATTTAAGAATTTTTTGATATTTTTCCTGAAAACAAGACCAAAAAATACTATGAATTTTTTTCATGAAAATAATTTTTTGCAGTGTAAACACTAAATTCAAGAAGAATTTGCTTACGCCATTGGCAGATTTTTTTGCTTGTTTTATGCACAAAATCACTTAAATTTGATATTTTTGAACTAAAAACATAACTTATTATCTTAGGTCATTTTGTTCATCAAGAAAAAGCATTTTAATTAAATAATTTTTAGATATTTCTACTGAAAACAAGACAAAAATACTAAGAATTTGTTTTCTTGAAAATAATTTTTTGCAGTGTAAACACTAAATTCTAGAAGAATTTGCTTACCCCATTGGCCGATTTTTTTGCTTGTTTTATGCACAAAATTACTTAAATTTGATATTTTTTAACTAAAAACTAGATTTATTATCTTAGATTTAAGCATCTTAAAGGCGGAGTCCACAATGTTTGAAAAACGCTTTGGAAAAGGAGACGGGCCGACTACCAAAACACACTTATAGCCAATCAAATCAAATCAAATGCCGGGTTGCATATGTGTGGGGCGGGTCTATCAACAGAAGGTCCAGATTCTGTTGGGATAGGGGCGTGTTTGTTTGGGTGATTTCAAATATCAACATTCGCTTTCAAACATCATGGACTCCGCCTTTAATTTAAGAATTTTTAGATATTTCTACTGAAAACAAGACAAAAATACTAAGTAAGAAAGTCATTTTTTGCAGTGTGACATTAAATGTTGGAATAAAAAAATCACACAGACAAGCTGTTTATGAGATGTTTAAAAGCTGCTAACCACACCTGGTAGGGTTGAGTTGACATATCCATTGATAGTGTGAAACTGACTCCTGCCAGACGTTTTTCTAAGTTTGTCCGTTCGGCCCACCTCCGGATACCAGCTCTTATTTTCATCAAAGACAGCAAACAGAAGAACAAATGCTGGAACCGTCTGCTCTCTCTCTTCAGTCAGGACACCTTAAAGAAATCGCAGTGCGATCAGATCCTTAACTTGTAAATTGCGTAGTTATATTCAGATTGGAAGGAAAAAATTCACACCTGTTTTGCAGATCAGCAGGGCGCCGATGAGTCCACTGTTGAAGTCTCGTACGATGTCCACCTGTGATGAGTAAATGTACGTGAGACAGTTGGGGTCAGATGCTGCTGGCCCGCTGCTGGGGGAAATGTCCCACACGTACTTGTAGTAACCACCGGGAGGCACTGCATCGTCCTCTCTCTCCTTCACAGAAGTCAAGTCCTCGTACCCTGCGCCTGATGGTGAAATGCAAAAGGATGTTGCAGGTGAAATGTACACACGATGAGGTTTAAAAACTACATGGTGTTGAAAATTTCACATCTCAGGATATTGCTGTATATCTGGGTATTACTTTTATTTTCTATTGCCAGCCCCAGAATTACTACACTGCAAAAAAATGACTTTCTTACTTAGTATTTTTGTCTTGATTTCAGTAGAAATATCTAAAAATTCTTAAATCAAGATGTATTTTCTTGATGAGCAAAATGACCTAAGAAAATAATACTAGTTTTTAGACAAAAAATATACAATTTAAGTGAATTTGTGCTTAAAACAAGCAAAAATAACTGCCAATGGGGTGAGAAAATTTTACTTGAATTAAGTGTTTAAGAAAAAATAAATCTTATTTCACAATTTTTTTTTCTCACCCCATTGGCAGATATTTTTGCTTGTTTTAAGGACAACCTCACCCAAATTGTATATTACCTGTCTCAAAACTAGACTTACTCACCTAGGTCATTTTGCTCATCAAGAAAAAGCATCTTAATTCAAGAATTTCTAGACACTTCCACCGAAAACAAGACAAAAATACTAAGTAAGAAAGTCATTTTTTGCAGTGTATACACACTGCAAAAAAATTATTTTCAAGAAAAAAAACATCTTAGTATTTGTGTCTTGTTTTTAGTAAAAAATATCTAAAAATTCTTAAATTAAGATGCTTTTTCTTGATGAGCAAAACGACCCAAGAAAATAAGTCTAGTTTTTAGACCAAATATATCATATTTAAGTAATTTCATGCATAAAACAAGCCAAAAAAATCTGCCAACGTGGTAAGCAAAAAAATCTTGAACATTTTTCTTAAACACTATAAATTCAAGAAGAATTCAAGAAAAATTTGCTTACCCCATTGATATATTTTTTTGCTTGTTTTATGCACATAATCACTTAAATTTGATATTTTTGGTCTAAAAACTAGATCTGTTTTATTGAGTAGTTTTGCTTATCAAGAAAAAGCATCTTAATTTAATTTTTAGATATTTTTACTGAAAACAAGACAAAAATACTAAGAATTTTTTTTTCTTACTATACCTAGTATTTTTGTCTTGTTTTCAGTAAAAATATAAAAAAATTCTTAAATTAAGATGTATTTTCTTGATAAGCAAAATGACCACGGAAAATAAGTCTTGTTTTAAGACAAAAAATATGAACTTAAATTAAATTAGTGCTTAAAACAAGCAAAAAAAATATTTTGAAGTGCAACACTTATTTCAAGAAAATTTTTCTTAGTCCATTGGTGGATATTTTTGCTTGTTTTAAGCACAAATTTGCTTAAATTTTATATTTTTTGTCTAAAACTAGACTTATTGTCCTAGGTCATTATGCTTATCAAGAAAATACATCTTAATTTAAGATTTTTTGATATTTTTGCTGAAAATAAAACAAAAACATTAAGTAAGAAAGTAATTTTTTTGCAGTGGCAGTCTGTTTGCTTTTTCAAATGGTTGTATTTTAAATTCTTTTAATAATTTGGTACTCATTGTCAAGAATCACAAGATGTTACAGGACACAAAATATCATACACTGTAAAAAGTTGGATCATTTAAAAAAATCTATAGTTGAATTTTTTTTTTTAGGTATTACCAATTGAAGTAATTTTTTAAATACCAACTTTTGACGGTGTATTTTTTCTGTAAAAATGTCTTATATAATAATAAAGTAAGAAATGCACCTTCAGATTGTTTCCAGTATGGAATGCCGATTGGGGAAATACTGAAGGGGTGGGATGCAAAATTTTTAAAGTGGATCTCCACTCTGTCGTTCACTGTTGTTTTGATGGTCGGACCCTGAATACCTACAAACATCACAAAACAAGTGCAAATAATGTCATGTGTAAAGACAAATTCCTATAGCACATCATAAGAAAAATGACATAAAGCGTCATTGAAGTCATACTCACCAGCCCATGGAGGTTTTGACTTTACTGTCGTAAAGGTGGAATCAGTGTATTCTATATATACAGCCTTGATATATTTCTGAACACCGGACGCAAATTTCCTGTATAGAATGAATAAACAGTAATTCGGCATTTGCTGTTTTCATTTTTACTAGACTGGATATCGGAACATCAGATGTGTGATTGCGCTGTCTTCGTTACACGAACGTGTTAAAAACAACACATCTTTATCTAACACATCTACAGGTATGTGTTGTTAGTGGAACAACACATTTTGTGTTATTTTTAACACGTTTATTTCATCACAATTTGACACATAGGGGTGGTTTCCCGAACAGGGATAAGCTTAACCCAGGACCAGACCTTAGTTTAACTAGGTCAGCCCTTAATTTTTTTTTATAGGACTAGTCTAAATCCCTGTCCGGGAAACCGCCCCATTAGGTGTTAAATGGCATGACACTGTAAAAAATGTACATATCCGCAAGCAATTTTGCATTCAAAAGATGTCTAAAAGCCATCCAAATAGAGTCCAGACGTCTCTGCTAAAACATTTAAAATGTAATAAATGTCCAACCATATAGCCCAAAAATAAATGAAATTAATAAATGAAAACAAAACGCTTGTAATCATTGTTGGCTTTGCTTACAGGATGGAATATCTGAATATCATCTCACAAGTTTTGGCAAAAAACGTACACCTAAAAAAAATATGCTAAGTGGGTTATGGACCATATCAGCTCTAGTTAACGTAGGCGGTGAAATGACGGCTATTGCTTGCTGGAAATTGTTTAAGGTTAAAATACTATTAATGGGCAGCTGTGTCATCTTACAATCATTAATATAAAGTTACTCTGGGGTGGTTTCCCGGACAGGGTTTAGATTAATCCAGGATCAGGCCTTAGTTATTTTAGGATATTTAAGTAGGCTTTACAAACAAACCTTAAAGAAACAATGCTGGTGTGCATCTTGACGCAAACAATGTATGTCACTAATATATGTCAAGATATGTCAGTACAATGTGTTTTTAAATTCGGGCTGATCAAATATGCATTTAAGTCTGGGACTAGGATAAGCGCTGTCCGGGAAACAATTTTTTTTTATCTTCGGTTATCAAATGTGTATAAACTTTTATCGTAGTATCAAATCATGTTTGCTGATATCAAAGCTAATTGTGATGACAACTTTCATAGCAAAAGGTAAAACAGGCTTTTGTTCAATAAAACATTTATTGTACTCTGTACTCTAATTGCAAAGTTTTTTTTACATTTGTTACGCTCTGATTAACTCAAGCATTATGAGATTTTAATTGAAGTTTGGACGGTCCTCAAAGTCTTTTGAGTGCTACTGGATTAAGTCCATGTCAATTAATGAAGAGATCAAACATTCCCTGTAATCAGTTTTTTTCTTTTCATCCCAATAAACTGATGATGTTTGATGGTCGCAAACCCAATGATTTGTTTGTCTGAACACACACCGCATCGAAACACCTGTGCTGTTATTTTGATGTGAGAACATCATGTAACAAAACTTAAACCCAGTCAGTCAGCATCAACAGGATTCATTACATAAAACATCAATTACACAAATTTTATCTCTTAAAACCCCTGTAGTCTTAAAAGATACAAGAAATGTTAATGTTTACAAATCTTAAGTTATGAAAAATATTTACATCAATTATTTATTCTATTAATATTTGTAATGCATAGAAATTAACTGACAAAATGAATTGAAGTTAACAGTGTTATCTGATGATACCTTTGATTTGCAGTTGGATCTGTGGCATCAGTAAACACATATTCCCACTTTGTCTCCAGGGCTGCGATGAAGAACTCCAGAGTCTTCGTCAGGACACAGCAAGAGTTCAGACACACTGTGAGGACGAAGAAGAACAGCAGAATCTTCATCACTGGACTTAAGTGACTTACAACCTGGTGAATATGATGCTGAGATGCTGTAAGGATACGTATAAATGCAAAAGTGACTGGGGAGGAGCGAGAACAAGAGGGCGAGAGTGAGAGAGAGAGAGAGAGAGAGAGAGAGAGAGAGAGAGAGAGAGAGAGAGAGAGAGAGAGAGAGAGAGAGAGAGAGAGAGAGGGGGGCAATATAATCATGAGCAATGCGTGATTGAGTCATCCAAAGAGTAGAGGAAAAAAGAAGACTATAATATCTGTCTGTACTACTTAATACAAGAATTTCTTTTCTGTTGTTCTGTACAGTCAGACAGTAGAGACATAATGAAAACAAGTAAACAGGAGAATTATGACACATATAGACTACATGGTAAATACATATGGAAGCTTGTTTCTGCCATGTTTTTAAAAAGAATAAAGGAAAATTACGACTTTATATCTCACAATTGGGACTTTATTTCTCAGAATTGCTATTTTATTTCTGAAAATTGTGACTTTATATCTCTGAATTTTAACTTTATATCTCAGAATTGCGACTTTATGTCTCACAACTGCGATTTTATTTCTCGCTATTGCGACTTTTGTTTCTCACCATTGCGACTTTATATCTTCAGAATTGTGACTTTATTTCTCACAACTGCGATTTGATTTCTGAGAATTGCGACTTTATATCTCAGAATTGCGACTTTATATCTCAGAATTGCAACTGTATTTCTCGAAATTGCGATTTGATTTCTCAGAATTGCGACTTTATATCTCAGAATTGCAACTGTATTTCTCGAAATTGCGATTTGATTTCTCAGAATTGCGACTTTATATCTCAGAATTGCAACTGTATTTCTCGAAATTGCGACTTTATATCTCGCAATTGCGACTTTATATCTCACAATTGCGACTTTATATCTTGTGACTTTATATCTCAGAATTGCAACTTTATATCTCACAATTGTGACTTTATATCTTCAGAATTGTGACTTTATTTCTTATAATTGCGATTTTATATCTCACAATTGCGACTTTATATCTCACAATTATGACTTTATATCTTCAGAATTGTGACTTTATTTCTTATAATTGCGATTTTATATCTCACAATTGCGACTTTATATCTTGTGACTTTATATCTCAGAATTGCAACTGTATTTCTCGAAATTGCAACTTTATATCTCACAATTGTGACTTTATATCTTCAGAATTGCGACTTTATATCTCAGAATTGCAACTGTATTTCTCGAAATTGCGACTTTATATCTCAAAATTGCGACTTTATATCTCACAATTGTGACTTTATATCTTCAGAATTTTGACTTTATTTCTTATAATTGTGATTTTATATCTCACAATTGCGACTTTATATCTTCAGAATTGTGACTTTATATCTCACAATTACGATTTGATTTATCACAATTGCGACTTTATACTGTATCTCACAATTGCGACTTTATATCTTCAGAATTGTGACTTTATTTCTCACAATTACGATTTGATTTATCACAATTGGGACTTTATATCTCACAACTGCGACTTTATATCTTCAGAATTGTGACTTTATTTCTCACAATTGCGATTTGATTTATCACAATTGCGACTTTATATCTAACAATTGCGACTTTATATCTCACAATTGCAACTTTATATCTCACAATTGCGACTTTATATCTTCAGAATTGTGACTTTTTTCTCACAATTGCGATTTGGTTTCTCACAATGGCGACTTTATATCTCACAATTGCGACTTTATTTATTTATTTTGTTTCCCTTGCAATTCTTGTACCTATGCGCCATATATTTTATAAATCTGACGTCATTCCTCACTGTCACTCAAGATTCATCACGTTGAGTTGTTCAGGATCTGTGGTCAGATGCTGTCATGGATGTTTGTCGCAAGAAGAAAAGTCAGAAATCTGATATTTAAAGTCACAATTCTGAGATAAAATTTCACAATTCTGAGAAATAAAGTCAAAATTCTGAGATTTAAAGTCACAATTATGAGATTTTTATTGTATTATTTTTAAAGCGAGGCGGAAACAAGCTTCTATAAACTGCATGCCCTAAAACTCTACAATTAACTCGTTAGCTAATAAGGATTAGCATTTGAAAAAAATAAATTAACCTAAAAAAACAAGTGTAAAAATGTTTTGTAACATTATCCTTGCAATCAGTCTCTTTATAATTTGATTTTAGGGCAGCTATTTGTATCCTTTTTGTTCTCGTAAAATGAGAAGAAACTTTAGGGCATTGTTGGGTGGTTAGCAGATAAATGGAAAGGTAATGCTGCCCTCTAGTGTATAATAAATACATTAAATACAGATTACGTCACATGCACTGTGGGTACATAGATGGCAGTGTTCATGTATTAAAATGTCATGAAATATTCCAGTTTCATACCATGAAGAAAGGTGTTTAATATAAACATAATGGACTTAAAAAAAAATTTTTATGCAAGTTCATAAAAAATTCATCCTTC
This sequence comes from Misgurnus anguillicaudatus, assembly GCF_027580225.2. Taxonomy (NCBI): domain Eukaryota; kingdom Metazoa; phylum Chordata; class Actinopteri; order Cypriniformes; family Cobitidae; genus Misgurnus; species Misgurnus anguillicaudatus. The sequence goes on along the minus strand of NC_073352.2, from coordinate 27,786,701 downwards.
TGACTTATAATGCTACCATTTTGCCTACTTTTTGATTATAGACATATTTAATGAAAAACAAGTGTAGCTAGAGTGTTAATGATCTGTTTGCCCTTAATAAAACTAAAAACACAAAATACACTTTTACTTAATAGCTTAAGCACCGGATTATTTATTTTTCTTAAAAAATATTTTTAGAAAAACCTTTGCAATTATTTTTGAGATCGTATTGCTTTACAAGGTGTTCACCACCAGGTGGCGCCATCTTTAGGTGTTTCGATCGCTTCGAAACAGTAAATCATTTTTTGAAGCAATTCTCCCATCACTAAAAGCAGAAGGTCCTTAATCTATTTCGGTACGTACTGTCACAGTACACGATTTCGGCCGCGGATAGTGCTTGTTCATCGAGCGGATGTCCTCCGCGTGACGTTCTTCTTCCTGTTCGTTTTATGGCGGATTGCAACCATGACTTATCAAGTGCATACCGCCACCTACTGTATAGGAGTAAGCAGCATGGGAATGGGCTACTTTATATTTAATAGTATTTTAAAAAAAAAAACGAAATCTTATAATACATCCATGTTTTCTTGAAATATTCCACAGCAGCATCCTGACTTTCTTTAACCACTTTTCCTGTTGTTTCCCAAATCACCTTCAAGATTTCGTTTTATACTGTCTGACTTATCTTTTGCTTCAATATAATATTCTCTTCCCTATTTTCGACAATGCAACAGTATACTTTCTGCATTTTCTCTACTTTTACATTCCACGCATTCATCTGATTTACTTTACATCTGTTTTAACAAAAACAATGTTTTATTTAACCCCGTATGGTCATACCTCAGAGTGGTTAAAAGAGACACATCTTTTCTATTCCTTTTTATTCACACCCTGTGCATTAATACATTTCTGTATACTATAATTTTTCCTTTCACTTTTATCCATGTCCCATATGTCCTGACATGTATTCTTCATTTCTTTTTAATTATTGCAGCTTCTCCTTTACCAAAAGGAAAATTTATAATATCGTTTATACTCGTTTATTTTATTTTTTTTGCTATTTGGTTTGATTTCTCACTCCCTTTTATATTTACATGAGCAGGTACCAAGTAGAATCTCACATCTATCTGAAGCTTCTAAATAAACTTTGATGTATTTCTAACATTAGATCTCATATTTTATAGTTATATGAAGGGTCCTGTGACGAAACGAGTCAGCCATAACTTTGTGGTCACATGACACATCACGTTGAGAAAACTTTCGCGCCACAGCGAAGCTCCGCCTTCGCGCGCATAGAGACGCGTTGCCATTGGTGGAAAGTGTAAGCAGAATCGCGCCAGTTTTGCAGCTGCCGTCGAGTCGCTGTTGTATCTTTAGTGCCTTCAACACTTTCCAAGCGGATTATTTATACGTTCTCCATCACATTTTACTATTAAACCGTCTGCGATAAACATGGCACCGAAAGATTATGTGGCGGAGAAGGAGAAGTTGAGAATTTTGCTTTCGATTTTTACCACGCACTAACTTAACTTACATCAACGCTACTCGTAGATCCTCTCATTTCGCTGTGCTTGTATAGTGACGATAAAGAGTCTTGATTTTTCATTAGGAAATATTTTCTGTTAATGTTAAAGTTCTGCAAAGTGTATGTCCTCGTTAGAAAATGTGAGTTAAACTGTGATAAACATGAACATTTTAAGCATAAATGTAAATAACGAGATAAGCTTTAGTTAAACTCATACTAAACATGTTTTGTTTAGACATCTGTGATACATTTTAAAAAAATCATATTGTTATGTATTGTTTTTGTAAATTTAGCGCGTGTGAAAATAGTTATTGCTGCAAAGTGGTTCGGGAGTCGAGTGCGCGCGGAAGATAAAATGCCCGGATGAAAGTTCTGAACAAAGAGCGGAAGCGCGCCGATAGCACGTGCTAGTTATAACCGGCTGGCGCGGTTTCACTCTTAAGTTTGACGAATACATGCTTAATCGTGTTTACGGAGTCGTGCACGATACACTTTTTTGGTTTTGTTTAATTACGCCGTACGTCTAACAAGGCCGCTCGTATCTGCGCGGGGGGTTATTTAACGGCGGATGGATCGCGGAAGCAGCGCTGGTGGTGACGGGACCAGAGAGCCATGTGCTTCTTTGTTTACAAAAACAGGAGCTATCGAGTGGCGCAACGTTATTCGGTTTATAACGTATTGCGATGCTCAAACAGAGATGACGACATGTTCACTCGACACGGGTTGAGGAGTCGTGATCCGCTTCGTAAACACAACAGTGAATCGATGTTGTTTTGCTCGACAAGGGGCAGCCTGGAGGAGTCGTTCGCGTCATACTTATTAAACACCTGCTGGTGAATATCTAAAGCTCGCGCGTCGTTATCTCAATGGTCATGATATCTAAACATTTAGTTCGATTACTGCGCAACGCGAAAGCTCAAGTACGCGCTTTTTCGGTCGTTTGTTTGTTTTGTTTACGCGCTTTCCTCGCGCGGGGGAGGGGCCGCTCACATGACTGGTGTTTGTCAATGGGCGCGCGCTTTTCCTGATGCACCTGCGCGAGCTCTGTGAACGTTTTTATTGCCGCTTTCTTTCAGTTAAACAAACACTCAGCTTTGTCACTTCCTAATAATGATTTGTTCTTTTGGGTTTCAGAGAAGTGTAAGCGCTTTCTGCAAGAGTTTTACAGTGAAGATGACTCTGGAAAGAAAGTGTTCAAATACGGCGCCCAACTGGTAAGATATAATGGGTTTGCGCAGATAAAGTAGTGATGTGTGGAGTTGCAAAATCAATAACCAATAAATAAGCTGTGTGCATGTGACTGAAAAATTCAACTGAAATTGCATTAAATCTTGTTGTTTTGAAAAAATTATACTGCAAGATTTTTGTGTTCCTGTTAGTTCCCATATATTCCTGTTAATTCCCATGGAAAGTTTCTAGCTTTGAAAGTTCCTGAAATTTTGCAACCCTAGGTGTTTGAGACTCCATTTGTTAATTTATTGGCTTATGTATGCAGGTCTCTCTGGCTCACCGTGAGCAGGTGGCACTGGTGGTGGATCTGGACGACTTGGCTGAAGAAGACCCTGAGCTGGTGGAGAGCGTGTGTGAAAATGCTAAACGGTACACCGCACTGTTTGCTGATGCTGTTCATGAGCTGCTGCCTGAATACAGAGAACGAGAGGTTGTGTGCGTGTTTATGAGGGCTCAAATGTCAAAACTGAAAATAACCTTGATGATTTCATGGTACAACGGATGTGTTTGTTTGGTAGGTTGTGGCAAAGGATGCGCTGGATGTTTATATTGAGCACAGGCTGATGATGGAGACCAGAGGTCGTGACCCTGCAGATACCCGTGACTCCAGGAATCAGTACCCATCTGAACTCATGCGCAGATTGTAAGTCAAACACTCAAGTCTCTGAACTTCAGTGTTAAACGCACATCATCTGGTTAAATTCAGTGTCCAAATTATTATTGTTAGGTGACTTATCCATTAGGGTGGGTCCTGCAAACATTTACATTTATTCATTTTGAAAATGAATTTCAGTTTGAAAAACGCTTTGGAAAAGGGAGTCGGGCCAAGTATCAAAACACTTGTAGCCAATCAGCAGTAAGGGGCATGTCTATTAACCAACATCATTAGGTGTGTTCCATATCATCCGGTGCTGCGCAGACCGATCGGCAAGGTTTGCCGTTTGCAATCGAGGGAGGAACTGAAGACGGAGCCGTCAAGCCGGACACCTGCTGCTTGCCGTAGTGACGTGTGCGCCGTGTTTCCTTGTTTTTAATCGCAAATGAAGTGAATTAGATGCTGAATTTGATAAAACCAAACCTTTTACTAAAAAGTTGCAACCAGAAACATTTTATATCGAATATTTTAATTGCTGCTTATCCTGTATACCCGAAAATAACGAGAAACAAGCCTATATTATAAAAATACGAATAGAGTTTGTCATTTTCTTTTTTTTATTACATGAAACAATATAACATATTTATTCATATTAAAGTGTTTTTCCTGTTTTAAAACATGAATTTATAATGTTTATTAGTGGAACTAAAGGTTGGATTAAACTTGAAACGCGCGTGATCGTTGTCATCGGTGAGGCGACCAATCACGTAAAGCTGTTACGTCATCACAACTCCGTGCAGCCGCTCAGGAGAAGCTGCACCGGCTGAGCTAGCCGGCTACTTTCGAAACGCTCTCGCGGTACTTAAATACCATATGACACAGTCACGTGCCTGCAGCGCCAGCTGAAGTCGGATAAAATTACTAACCGGAATGCATTGCTTCAAGTCAGCCGCCGATCGGTCTGCGCAGCGCCGCATGAAGTTGAACACACCTATTGCCTTGGTTGCATATGTGTGGGGCGGGTCTATCAAAAGAAGGTCCAGCTTCTATTGAGGTATGGGCGTGTTTGTTTGGGTGATTTCAAATGTCGACATTGGCCTTTAGAGATCATGCACCCTGCCTTTAACATTTTCTCGAAGAAGCCAAAAATAAACATCGTCACCATGCTTTTATGTTAAATGTGTATTTTGTTTTTTAAGAATGTGATTAATTTTCATAAACTATTTAGTTTTACAAAACTTTTAGCTACGGTTCTTGATTCTGATTGGTCAATAGCTGTGGTTTAATTATGATACAAAACACATCTATGAACACCTGCACCCAACGATTCTGTGTATCGCAGTACCTTTAGCAATGTAAAACATGATTCTGTTACAGTTTACAGTCGGTCAGGGACTGCATTTGAGTGCACAAACTTGAGGCAGAGAAATATTGATTCCATCTGTAAATTATATTATCTATCTTTTCCAACAAAGTATGAATGCAATTTAGTGTTGCTCAGTGCGTGTGCACTGGGAATCAAACCTTTGACCTCTTATGTGTTAATGCAGTGCTCAAAAATGGGGTTTGGAATAACAAGTTTTACCCTCATTGCTGAATTTTCTGAATAAAACATCAATATTTCAGTGTTCAGTTAGTTTAATCTTTTTTTTTTTTGTAAGTGAGGTGTATTTCCGACCTCCATCCACACTGAAGGCAAAGGTGGTTCGTGACGTAAAGGCCGACAGCATCGGTCAGCTGGTGAACGTCAGAGGTATCGTAACCCGAGCAACGGAGGTGAAACCAATGATGGCTGTTGCCACGTACACATGTGACCAGTGCGGCGCAGAGACGTATCAGCCGGTAAGGATACTGATGCTTTTTAAAACTTTGTGTATTTTTCTTTGTATGATTTATTTTGAGAAATGCAGTACAATTAAACATAACTTGTTCTTTAGATCGCCTCTCCGAGCTTCACCCCGCTGATCATGTGCCCCAGTCAGGAATGTGTCACCAACAAATCTGGAGGGCGACTGTACATACAGACAAGAGGGTCAAAGTTCGTCAAATTCCAGGAGCTGCGCATTCAGGAACATGTATGTGCGCGTGTGTGTGTGTATGTATGTGTGATATTTACCTTACAGACTGTGAATAATTAATTTGTGTTTAATGATTTTGCAGAGCGATCAGGTGCCCGTAGGAAACATTCCTCGTAGTATGACCATTTATGCGCGTGGAGAGAACACACGCGTGACGCAGCCCGGAGATCACGTGGCCATTTCTGGAATATTTCTTCCTCTGTTGCGCTCTGGATTCAGACAGGCTGTGCAGGTGACACATCACATTTTGTAGTGTGTTTATTTCTGGGGTTCTCAGTTTTTCTTGGTTCATTATTTGATTAGTGTATCTGTAGTGCACATTTACAAGAAGGATTGTGTGTGTGTTTCAGGGTTTGCTCTCAGAGACGTATCTGGAGTGTCACTGCATCACTCTGATGAATAAAACTGAGGATGATGAGTTGGGTACAGAGGAGCTTGGTGATGAAGAGCTGAGACAAATTACAGGTAGGGTTGTGTTTTGTGTGCGTGTTGTGCCTTCAGATGAGGAGTTGTGTGTTCACAGTTTTGTTTGTGTGTAGAGGAGGATTTCTATGAGAAGCTGGCAGGATCAATCGCTCCAGAGATATACGGTCATGAGGATGTGAAGAAGGCCCTTCTGCTTTTGCTGGTGGGTGGAGTTGAACAGGCACCACGTGGCATGAAGATCAGAGGTGGGTGATATCGTATTGAGATTAGGGTTAGGTTATATATAAAACGTACCTGTTATGTGGAAAGATTTTCTGATTCCTAAACAAATCATTTAGCAGATTACTGCCACGTTTGTTGCGTCTTCGTGGCCTCTGAGAAGTTGCACTTCAGATATATATATATATATATATATATATATAATAAAAATTATTATACACGCATACATATATATCATATAATTTTTTTTTGTTCAAAATCTGATTTATGATTTAACGTCAATGTCTGTGCATTTTTAAAGACATCTGTGTGTTTTCTAGGAAACATTAACATCTGTCTAATGGGAGATCCGGGTGTTGCCAAGTCTCAGCTGCTGTCGTATATCGACCGTCTTGCCCCACGCAGTCAGTGTCCATACGTTTATGTTCAGATGTGTATAACTTCGACTAGCATTGTTACATTTTGATGATATAGTGCTGATCAGATTAATGCTTCAGGGTTCCAACGGGTCCTTGACATCCTTAAAAGTTTGTGAATCTGGGGAAAAAATTCAAGGTCCTGGGAAGTTTTTAAAAATATACATACATAGATACAGGTCCTTGAAAGTGGTTGAATCTATTTTATGCAAGAAGTTTTCTGGGGGGAAAATCCATATTATTCCCTGTGTAGTGTAGGATAATATCATAGAAATTCTAGACTTTTTAAGCACACGTGCTAAACTGTTCGCTTTAAATGCTTATATCTTCTTTATGGGAATGTTGATTCATACCAAAATGCTTTTTTGCATAGTTGTGTTTCACACATGAAAATGTCTCGGGTTACGTATGTAACCGTTGTTCCCTGAAGGGAACGAAACGCTGCGTCTCCCTTGCCATACTTCCTACGTTCTTGTAACGCCGTCTTTGGCAATATTTCAGATAGCGGTATACTTCCTGTATCCCGCGTCACCCTGTCTTTGTCGTTAAGCCTCACCATTGGTTGAATTTGATATACCCATTCAGATGCACTTACCCCTGGAGGTGTCCCTAAAGTGTCACCGCAGTGACGCAGCGCAAGTTCCCTCGAAAGGGAACTGTAACAATGTATCTTAAAAGGTAACACAATGTAACCTTGTTCTCACTTAAAATGTGTCCCCCCATTTAGTCCTTGAATTTGAAGGTATTGGACCTGGAAAGTTCTTGAAAGGTCCTTGAATTTGAAGTTAACTAAGGTGTGGGAACCCTGGTGCTTATACGAATGTCTTCAAAGGAAGACATTTTTAAACTTGTTTAACTACAGCATCAATCCAACTTGACTCTGTGTTGAGCATCATCTTGTCTTGTGTCTAACTCTATCCATCAGGTCAGTACACGACTGGACGAGGTTCGTCTGGTGTAGGTTTGACGGCAGCTGTGATGCGTGACCCGGTCACAGGAGAGATGACCCTGGAGGGTGGGGCGTTAGTGCTGGCTGACCTGGGCGTGTGCTGCATCGATGAGTTTGATAAGATGGCGGACGCAGACCGTACGGCCATTCATGAGGTTATGGAGCAACAAACCATTTCTATCGCCAAGGTAATGCAGCTGTTTGGATTATAATGATTGGGGGAAATTGCTAAACCATAAGACATTCAACACATTGCTCTTGTTTTTTCAGGCGGGCATCATGACATCTTTAAATGCACGTTGCTCGATCTTGGCAGCGGCAAACCCGGCGTATGGTCGCTATAATCCTCGCAAGACAATCGAGCAGAACATTCAGCTGCCTGCAGCGTTGCTGTCTCGTTTTGACTTGCTGTGGCTCATCCAAGACAAACCGGATACTGACAACGATCTGCGACTGGCCCAACACATTACATACGTCCACCAGCACTGCAAACAGCCACCTACACACTTCACTCCAATTGACATGAAACTTATGAGGTAAAAACTGTACATAGTATTTTACTTAATCCTCTCTTTTGATCAGATTTCATCATGACTTCCATGATGCACTAAAAGCTGATGCAGAAGAGTTTAAGTTAAAGTGAGATCGATCTTGTCTGTCTGCAGGCGTTACATCAATAAGTGCAAACAGAAGCAGCCAGTGGTTCCTGAGGCTCTGTCTGATTACATCACAGCGGCGTATGTGGAGATGAGAAAAGAGGCGCGAGTTAGCAAAGACACAACATTCACCTCTGCCCGAACACTGCTGTCCATTCTGCGACTCTCCACTGCCCTGGTGAGATGCACATGCATAAACTTTTCAAATGCTTTTAAATGAAACTTAACTACTAAGTAAATGATGATTGAAGCAATGTTTTTACTCATCATGTTAGGAAAGGTAAGTTTTGTTACATTCTGCACCTAAACCCATGAGGTAGATGTAAACGTAACATCAAACGAATGGCCTGGATGTGTCCTGTGTGTGGTAAAGTGCTTACAGTGCAGATAGTGTTTGTGTGTCCTACTGCGGTGTGGGCACTTAACTCACACACAGGATCAGACCTGTTTCGACTGATGTGGGGTGTCGCAGGAGGTGTGGATACATTTCACCATCCTTAAAAGTGTAAATACACACACATCCATCTCTGCAAGCATAGTAATGTGTGGCTGTTGGGTGTTAAAAGTGCTGTTTGTGCAGGTAGCTGCTGTTAAGATCTACTGCAGAAATGGCACTTTACAACACACGCTGCCGTCGGGCATCGCCAGCAGAGGGCGCAGGTGTTCTTTCTCCTATGATCTTTGCAGCTTGAAGCCCTTGTTTGTTGTCGTGGTTACGTTTAGCTTTGCAGGGTGGGCAGCCAGCCTCAGGTCATGCCGCTGTGCAAACCCATGCAAAACTGAACGTGCATGACATCGCAGAGACGTGCAGAGCTCGTACGGTTTTAAGAGAGTAGCTGGTGTTGAGAGGCGGAGACTTGGGCAGTTGCCAGCTTTCCCAGAAGGCATTGCACTTGTCTCGGTCTGACAGTGCCGGCATAACTCGACAGTGTGATCGGATATCTTCTAGACTGATTGTTTGCATTGATTGAAAGTTGATTACATCAATAACCGATCTGTACTTTAAAAATTTAAATCTGACCTATTAGCTGTATGACATGACAGTCTATAGATTCTTTACATTTGTCTATCATTAATAATCGTGTGTGTTCAGGCTCGTTTGCGGATGGTTGATGTTGTCGAGAAGGAGGATGTAAATGAAGCCATGAGACTGATGGAGATGAGCAAAGACTCCCTGCAAGCTGACAAGACCAACAACACAAGGTACACGCACTGTGTCAGCAGACCTGGGCTGTGTCCGAAATTGCTCCCTATACCCTTAAATAGTGCACTAAGTAATGGGGACACCTATTTTGTAGTGTGTCTCGAGTGCACTTATTCAATCCCGTAATGCACCGCAATAATGATTGTACAACTGATGTGTGGCGCGTGCTAAATGAACTATCTGGCGCCCACAGCGCTTGCGGCACCTTTAGTGTGCTAGATTCACTCATTCAAGTGGACTATTTTAGTGAACAAATGTAGTGAATAAGGGGACTATTTTGGATACAGCTACTTACAGATATGATCTTTGAATATAACCTTTAAATCTCACCTGAGTGTTGTTTGTGTTTGTGTGTAGGGCACAGCGGCCTGCAGATGTCATCTTCTCTCTGTTGCGCGAGTTGGCTGGCGATGGTTCTGTTAAGTCCGTTCACATGACGGAGGCGGAGCAACGTTGCGTGTCTCGTGGTTTCACGCCTGCGCAGTTCCAGGCCGCTCTTGATGAATACGAGGAGCTGAACGTGTGGCAGATTAACCAGGCGCGCACACGCGTCACATTTGTTTGAACTTGAACCGTCGTGATTGTTCAGTGATCACCGCAGCTTCTGCATCAAAGTGACAATGTTAAATTCATGATATTTCTCTCATGTTTGGGGTTTCTTGCTTTTTAATTTCAGAAATAAATGTTGTAAATAGTTAAGTTTGTGTCTCTGGCTCTTGTATTTTATAGAGGTTATTTACAAATGCACGCCTGCAGAGACGACATGCAGACGTTATAAAGACTCACGATTATTATCAAAATAAAATAAGTAGTTTTTTAAGATGCAGAAGGTGAAAATATTTTGCACATTTACTGTGATTGTAAACAGTGATGATTATGATGGTCACTGTAAATGCTATTTGTATTTGACTCGTTTTGAAGCTTCTGCACATTCGTCCGGATGAAATAAAGGTGATGAAAATGGTTGTTAGTCTGGAATGCATCGCGTCTGCAAAACGCCGTTTTATGAGCCTTTAAAGTTTCACTATATTGGAAAACATCTGGTTTTAACTAAACCCATAATAATATGGCGACAGGCGTCCAGACGCCATGCTTGTCAGTTAATACATGTGGATGAAGCTCAATAACTTAATCGGTTTTATTAACACGGGTTTAAAACTTTTTCAGTCGTAAATTACCCCCTTAACCTAGATTATTTATTTCAAGTACTCTGATATTTTTATAATTTCAATAATTGAGTTGCACATTTGCATGTTTAGGAAAAAATACGTTTAAAGTTTATCAGTATTATTTTACATTGTTGTTGTTATTATTACCTGTCATTAAACCTTCATTTGGTTAAAAAACTTAATTTGGTAATTTTCTTTTATTGGTATGTAAAACGTATTTGTTAATTTGCAACATTTGAGTTCCGATATTGCGGTGAAATGGTCACGTGGCATGCATATTAAACAATATAATTTTGTCTACGTGTTTTTAGGTTTAAAAATTTTTTTACATTATCAATGTAAATTTTCATGTAGTTGTTTTTCATCAACTCACGAAACCCCCTTTAATTCCCTCGCAAACCCCGAGAGATTCGCCAAGTTTGGGAAACCCTGGTGTGTCCTGATAAGAGGCCGTTTCCCAGTCCGAAGGCTGCATCCTCCGGAGGTCGCATATGCAGACTGCATACGTAATTAAGCCTGGTTTATTTAACTGAGCATTAAATTGGCAAGCCATAAGCATAATACAACAATTTATGTTTAACTAAGGATAATAGTCAACTTTATAATTGTTATTTTGAAATAAGATCGTTTTGATGACGTATGCAGTCTACAAATGCGACCTCCGGAGGGTGCAGCCTTCGGATTGAAAAACGGCGATAATCCTTTAGAAATTTCACTTTTATTATTTCCGGGAGCGCGGATATTTGAGCGCTGGGCGTGTCCTAAAGGTGATCTGACAAATAACTGGCTCGTGCTGGAGCAGGTCACAGACGGGTATAAAAGCACCTGTCAGCGACTAGTGATGGCAAAAGGTGTCGTGCTGCAGGAGGTGAGAGAAAACTTTTTTTTAATAACTTTTATAAACGATTTATATATTTTATTTCTATATTCTGATAAACATTTTAAAATGAAAATCGCTCATTTCTTTTAAACAAAAAAAGTAAAACGTGTGTGTGTAGGGTCAGAGGTCATGTGGTCCGCAGTGAAACTCGCGCTCAGCTGCTTGCTGTTGCTGCCTTGTAAGTTTAATTTATTATCTTTATTAAGTCTTAGCAATGTAAAACATTTTGTTTATATTATAATTTCACATTGACTTTGTCATTTCTTTTTACCGTTGTATTTAAACCTTTTATCTTTAGATGAACTTGAGGCGAAATCTCTAATAAATCTCCTAAAACAGGAAGGTAAACCGCTCATATTCTTTGTTAAAGTCTCTGAAAGATATTCAAGTGTTTTTAAAGGGTTAAAAAGTTAGAGACAATATGTGAAAACCCAGCTAAAGTCCTTTTTCGGTGTTTTACTGTTTTCTACATCCAACATAATGTAAAGAACATTCTGTGAAAATATAATATTGATATATTCAGGACATGTCAAAAATTGCAATTCAACTTTGATGCCCAAATCTCATTGCTAGATTTAGATTTTAACCTAGATATTACAAACAGGATCACACATATCTCTGTGTTTGTGTTAGGAATCAATATCGACTCCAACAAGGCAAATGAGTTCCTGTCCCACTCTCGACCCAAACGCAATGCTGATCCGAATTGGCACAGGCAGACTCCAGATTTCCAGGCGTATTACAGATACTACACCAGCATTGGACACACAGAGGGAGTGAGACCTTCATCCCTTTATACATCACTGGATTTTTTACATCAAATATCTATATCCAGTTCGTTCATTCATTCTCATTGTGCTCCTTTTTTTTCCGCAGTTGTACGAGATTGACAGAATCCGGATGTTGTATCAGCAGATGAGACACTTGGAACAAGTTTACGGTCCCAATGCCTCTTACTACCAGAGCAAACTGGGGCTTCCAGTTCTGCCTCCGCTTCCCAGATGTGACCCCACCAAAGACAAGGCCTGCAAACCGCCACCACCACCACCCGAAAAGACTCCGGCCCCCGCTCCGGTCAAAGCCCAAACGCCGCATCATGTCTCTCAGGCTGATGTCATCTACCTGTGCAACAACAAAGACCCCCTGTGTAAGCCACACATCGTCTACATGCCCACTGGGGCCGTGCCAGTTCTGTGTGACCCTCGATACCATCCCACCTGCAAGCTGCAAGGACCACCCCCTCCTCCACCCCCTATCAAAAAGTCAGAGCCTGCCCCTCAACCTCCACCCGCACCTATGCTCTTCAAGGGAATGGAATACGACTGTGACCCGTACTGGGATCCTGACTGCCTCATTGACAACCCACCACGCCCCCTCAAGGGTAAAGCCCCACCCCCACCGCCCGTAATAGAAGAGGATGATGAAGAGGAGGCGGAGCCAGCTCCACCTCCACCCCAGCCCATTAATAAGAAACAACCATATCCGTTTTACCTTCCACCCTACAACTACCAGTCTGAACTATATGACCCATACCGATACCCGTTTCCTTCTGCCGACACAGAGGACAAAGCAGACGACAGTGCGTAGACCAAATCCATGAAAAAAAGTCCTGATTGATGGGAAATCTACACAAACATTGTATTATTTGTGTTTGTATTAACTTTGTAGATTTGTGTTGAGGAGATACTTTGCTAAACTATTAAAATGGAATAAAAATTATTATTGTAAGTTGTTTAATTCAATAACCTGCATCCTGAAGCCAATGTACCCCAGATGGAGGAGGTCCATCTGTTGTAATCCTGTAATATTGTGAGTTTTTGTGTAGTAAACTCAGCAGGTTTGAAGCTCATTAGTTTCAACCTCACATCTGTTTGTGTTCAAAGTGTTTTACAGTCACTCAGCATGGGCACAAAAACACCCAGAAACTCACAGCCATAAAATAATATGCACACAAGACACACGTCACTAACACACAACAGTTGCTGATATTCAAGTTCACAACATACAATTGTAAGAAACATTTCATTGTTTCATAATAAAGTTGAGCAATTAAAATGTCTTATGTAGATTATTTTGGGGACAGGTCTCTGCACAGGCAATCTGTCAGTGAATATCAACTAATTCGATTCATGAACGCTTGCACTGTTGAATGTACTGAAGTTTATGGGCGGGTTTATGCAAGGAAGCATTTTAATAACAACTTCTGTTGGCTTGTAAAAGTGCACGTTCAGGAACTTTCTTAAATCTTTCTGCTTGTTAAACCGGAAGACTTTTGCTTTTAAAGATCACACAGAAAAATCACCCACTGAGCAAAGGTGAGTGTGACAGTGAGGAAAAAACTAGTAAAGCATGAGCTGAATCAGACTCAGTTATCCTCTTACAAAAGTGTGTAAAAACTAAAGTCAGTGCCATTTAACTAAGACCAATGTATTCTTACAGTCACATAATGTGATAAAGATTTGTCAAACGTTTAAAGCTAGTAACCAAACTAAAATTATTATGGACCTATAAAACCCACCTCCCTACTCCAGCCAAAAGAACACACACAAGTCACAAAAAAAACATTTAATTTCATTAGAACTCAAATTACAAAAGAAAAATCAGAATAAGAACTACAGGATTGACTTAACACGCAGCGCAAGACTGTATCGTGCACATGTGTTTCAGAAGAAAAGTCCCCGCATGCGTCGACCGATGCCCTGTCTGTCATAAAGAACATTAAATTTGTTGATGAACTGATTCATGCTGTTGCATGTTTTCGTGATGGTGCCCAAATACGCCATGAGACCGACATCATTACATTGCTGAAAAGAGAAAGACAAACAGAAAGCTTGAGATATTTCATGTGTCGTGTGAAACCACTACTTTTGTCCTGTCTATCCATAAAAATGAGAGATAATATTAGTTACAATATGTAAAGGTTGTTGCATTATTAGAAACAATATCAAAGCATGTGACGACAGCCAATAAATCACACAGGAGAATAAACTTCAGTTTCTGGGTGATTTTCAGTGTATGTTTAAAGTCCAGATCAACATGAACATCTTCAATTAAACATTAGCAGTGATTTGACTAAAAGGGTGCTTATGTAGTTTTTTTAAATTAATGGCACTGAAATTTTGTATTTAACTAATAACATTTAAAATCTTAACAGGTGCAAATAGTTCAAAATATGTTATGCTGTAAATCTACACTGATCATTAAAAGACCAACTAACTGTGAAGAGACATCTGTTTCTCTCCAGATTCACACCCATATGGGAAACTGAAAATCTAGTCTTTGTGTTGTCACAACTTTGACCGATACTTACTTTTGACTTAAATGTTCTCATAAGTATATATTACAAACAAACTCTGAGGACATTTTATGTGTTTTATAATAGTGAAATGACATTTCCAAATTATGATTAACTTGAAATCTTAAAGGAAACACCAATATTTTCAATATTTTACTATGTTCTTATCTCAACTTAGACAAATTAATACATACCTATATTTTTTCAATGCGTGCACTTCATTTTTGCACAACGCGACGTGAATGTGTTAGCATTTCTGAGCCCCCCACCCCCGAACTGATGAATGATAAACCATTTGCAAAAGTTTTTATTACATTGAATATGCAATGTTAGTTAATTAAAGGTGAGGGATTTGCGTGAGTGAATAACATAAAGTTAATGTCTGCTGATGTGGACGCTAATATAGTTATCGTTAAAGTGTGAATGGTCCTTTACACAAACATCAACATTATTAAAGGGAAACATCACCGTTTTTCGGTATTTTACTATGCTTTTACCTAACTTGGACGAATTGATAGATACCTATCTTTTGTCGATGCGTGTACTTTGTCTTTGCGCAGCGCGTTGTGAATGTGTTAGCATTTAGCCTAGCCCCATTCATTCCTTAGGATCCAAACAGGGATGAATTTAGAAGCCACCAAACACTTTCATGTTTCCCAATTTAAAGACTGTTACATGAGTAGTTACAAGAGTTAGTATGGTGGCACAAAACAAAACGTGGCGATTTGAGTGTTTGGATCCTAAGGAATATCCTAACGATATTGTTTATTGTATCTTTATCGTTATAGTTGTGGTGTGAATTCTGCTATCCTGTTAAATATATAAAAAAAACTATATTTATATAGTTATAATGTGATAATTATAGTTATATATAAATATAACTATAATTATAATATATATGGCCCTCAAGAGATACAGTTAATATAGTTATAGTAGATGTATGTTTGTTTTTATTTGATAGTGTTTATGAGGTGTGTGCGTGTGTTTGTGTGGGTTGGCAAATGTGGTTTACGGGGACATGAAGAGTGTATAATGACATGTTAACTATGCTATAACCATGGTAAACTGAAACGCTAAAAAACATACTAAATGGTAGTTTTTCATAGATTAAAGACTGTTTTTTGTGACATTGGGGTTAGGGACTGGAGTAGGTTAGGGGAATGGAATATAACAGTTTGTACAGTATAAAATGCATTGCGTACCTGTAAACCATGCATGCCTGACTGTATGTGTGTACTTACGTCATAAAAGTCAGTCTTAAACTTGAGTGTGTTGAGAACCGGCAAACGGTGACACAAAGCGTTCGCCTCTCGCAGGATCTCATGATTAAATGGGACTTCACCTGATAAACACACACAATGGAGAAAGCTTATGATGTGGCATCTGTGTCACAACAATACTTCTGATAGATCCATCTGTCTGTCTATAAATGTATCTATAAGGCTTGTATAAAGCCATATATAATCAAAAGTAACTATATATCCGTCTGTGTTCCTCTTGGTGCACACACGGTTCATAAACTTATTGTATATGTCTGCATTTATACTGTAGATAAACTGTTCTGTATAAACCCCTATATAAATAAAAATGTCTGTGTGTTGGTGCATCAGTGGTTATTGTGTCTTACCAGCCTGGACAGCTTTCACATATTCCAGAATGACCTTCACCCGGCTGTGCAGCATCTTTATAGCGCTGTGTTGAGCGATCAGGTGCTCCGCTACTAAAGCACAAACACATATAAAGTCCCACTTACATTACATCACAATCTAACACATTCATTCATAAAGATGAATCTGTTCGGTATGTATATACACATATACAGTACATAACCGTTCAAAGACTGGAATCAGAATGTTCAGGCTTTTGATTTATTGGGTAAATAAGGGGTGCCCAAACTACTTCCTGGAGGGCCGGTATCCTGCGGAGTATAGCTCAAACTTGCCTCAGCATACCTGCCTGGAGGTTTCTAGTGTGCCTAGTAAGACCTTAATTAGCGGCTTCTGGTGTTTTTGAATAGGGTTGAGGCCAAACACTGCAGGACACCAGCCCTTCAGGATCAAACTTGGGCACCCATGCTCTAAGTTTGTGGACATTTAACTGCTCCTCATTAAATGAAAAGACTCATTGGTCGAATCATGTTTGTCTTTAAATCTAATGTCATGCACATGTTTCTCTGAGAGATAGAAAATATCATTAACCTGGTATAAGATCAGTATATGTCTATGAAATAACATCACTAAAATGTGTTTATGTGTGTTACCTGTGGAATTCTCTCCTGATCCAGTTGAAGTCATTCGTGCCACATGATCGACTCCGATGCGTTCGGCTTCCTCTGTTGCTAATGTATATGGCAACTCAGCAAACAACATGGTCGCCTAATAACCACATCACAGAGCAAAACTCACTGAGTGACAGATGACAGAAAATATGACCTTTGACCTCAAAACCACACATGCACAAACTCACCTCTCCACTGATGATGTCAATCACAGACTCAAATACACTGACCGGTAGCTGCACAAACCAACAAGAGAACATATCAACAAAAACACAGAAGTCAATGAAAATTAATGCTAAACGATTAATCGCAACTAATCGATTGCAGAACAAACGTCCTCGTCTACATCATATATGTGCACTGTGTATAATAATTATGGATATATAAATACACACACATGCATGTATATACTTAAGAAATATTTACATGATGTGTATATCATTTTTATATTTATATATTATTTGTAAAAATATTTAATCTATAAATATATTTTTTCTTAAAATTATACATGCATGTGTATGTGTATTTACTGTATATATACACATTATTATTATTATACACAGTACACACACATATGATGTAAACAAAAACTTTTATTCTGCAAACGATCAGTCGCGATTAATCGTCACGCAGCGTGTTTGTCACTCACGTCTGTGTGTTTGGTCATGGGGTTGAGTTTCAGGAACAGTGGACTCTCAATAATCTCACAAACCTGCAAAACACAAACATATCATCACAAGTCCAGAGCAACACAACACACAATGTGATTCTAAGCCCCACCCACCTGCTTATGAATATGAATATCTGATTGATCGGGGGCACCACCAGTTGTGTACCAGCCTAAAAACTCCATGTCCTTAAAAACCTGCTTAACTAATGAAAGAAAACCAGTATCACATTTTGACTGCGTCAGTGTGTGTGTATTAGTGTGTGTCACTGTGTGTGTTTACTTAAATTGCTCTTCTTTAGTGTAGTAATACTCTTTATCAATGTGAATTTGACCTTCAACCGTGTGAAACAGCAGCTCAAATGAATTCATCACCTCAATGTTTCTGCCTTCCTGTTGTCCAATCAGAGCACCGACCACTGTGCACACACAAACACACAAGTGGTCTTTTACACACAGATCTAATACACTTCTTATAAAACACTGAACACAAATTGATTGTTGAGGTTACGCTTACCCTGAATGGCACGTCCCTCCTGTGAGCGGATTCGGATCCAGTGATCAGAGATGTTCAGGATAACCAGAGGATGTAATGCCACTGACACACTTCCTGTTACACCTGACGCCATCACACTGGGACTCGCTGCAAACACACACCAATTCACTTTTTATACAAACACTTGTGTGACAGTAAAACCAATTTATTGCCTTAACACATTAATTGACGTAAATAACACAAATTAGTTGACAGTGTTTGTCTGCATTTATTGTGTTTGACAGTAGTTTGGCATGTGTGCATTGACAGAGGACGATGAGTCTCTCTACAGACACATCTCGTGGACACTTACAGTAGATGTCTAAATTGATTTTGAGGTTTGGTACATTTGTCTTAAAACAGTGAAGTCTGATTTTCTAAAACGCTACACAGTTAAAATGATGTTGTTATTAACTTACATGTAAACATTTACTTAATAGATTTTTATTAATAACACCCCAATACATTGTCTAAAATTATCGTTTTAATAGCACGCCATGACATCTGGATCTGCCAGCACATATTAAAGCAGAATTACACTTGATCTTAACTTCAGTATTCACACAAGCACACGTTTTAATTTAAAAGCACAAACAAAGTGTGTGTATTTGATACGCAAACAGGGCTACAAGCTTTAGCCACAGCTGCTAGCACCCCAAACGTCAAATTTAGCCAATAAGAGAGGAGAGTTTCACAAAAAGGCGGGACTGTCGGGATTGTTGTCCAACCAAAATTGAACCCGAGTAGACGTCATCAACAACACTAGCTAGTGCAGTCTGTCAAGGCTAATTCTGAATGTGCATATAAATAAAATCAGCGACTGTGTACTAGTGACACGTGCTTCTGTATTAAATAAAATAAGTTCAGCAGCGGCCGCGTTTGTGTCTGTGTTTTCCTCACCCGTCGCGTCCACTTCCATACCGTTGCCGTTAGTCGCCGCCGCCATCTTGCCTGGCACTAACCGCGCATGCGCAGTGTCGCTTTGTGTGTCCTGTAGTGCCGCGTGCTGGCAGGACCTTACAAAACAGCAGCATCATCCAAACAACAAACTTTTCTACAGTAAACAAGTGTAATTGTATTACTGGTTTATACATATATTGTATAAATATTATAAATATATTACAATAAAGATGTTTTCAGAAATGATTAATGAATTCTTAAACACAAATTAGCAGAACTTCATTTAAAATCAAATCACAAAACACAAGTTTGTGAAACTTGGTTGAAATGCATCTTTGACATTCTTAGTAAGCAAATGCACCATTGCAGTACCTCTATTGTGAGTCATTTTTTATCTTTCATTATGATATTGTTTAGCTGTCCCTTAATAAACATTGTATTAGCAGCACATCCAGATGTGTGACCCTGCTCCAGAGCGCCATCTGCTGACTATAACTGTTAACAGCTGGATTCAAAACCTTTACGCTTATGAATTTTTTATATTTTATTCAGTGCTTTGAACAAGAAATGCAAAAAAGGCATTTATAACTAGGAGAATTACAAAAGACGACTGAGATTACAATAAATTTACAATCTTATTCTGTACATATCAATTAGATAAAAGAAATAATAAAAAATAAAGAAAAGGAGAAACAGAAATAAAAAAATATATAATACATCAAAAATAGACAGTGTAGTAGGGGGTTTTCACATTCCTAAAACAAAATCCTGTAACAAAATCCTGTAACAAGGTATAAGAGTAACTTGCTTTGGGACTTTTTATCCCAGCAAATGCCAAGTATGGATAAATACAAAAGAAATTTTTTGGTTACCGAAGCAACTAGAAAGAGTGCAGAAAACAACTACACTTAAAACTAACTTTCTTGCTTAGTAGTTTTTTCCGTACTAAATATCTAAAAATTAATAAGCATTTTCCTGATGAGCAAAAAGTCTAGTTTTAGACAAAAATATATATATATTCAAGAAACATTTGCTTACCACAGTGGCAGATTTTTCTAAAAACTAGACCTATTTTCTTAGGTCATTTTGCTCATCAAGGAAATACATCTTAATTTAAGAATTGTTAGATATTTGTACAGAAAACAAGAAAAAAATCTAAGTAAGTCATTTCGTGTGGTGTAGACAAATAATAAAAAATAATGTAAATAAAACTTTCTATAAAATGCACAGATTTTCAAAAATGCAAAATAGAGTTTGTATTTACAAACACATATACAAATGTGCTACATACAGAAGTTATGTGCAAGAGGTACAGAGTGTTAGATAAAGAATGTACAGAGTATATTGTCCAACATTGTCTACTGATGGAAAACATTTTGACAGTAGATGAATGAACAGTTCTGGTGCAGTCTAAAAAGAAAGTGGTCTGGATGCGTGGGGTCCAGAGTGATTTTTTTCAGACATTTGTTTATCTTGGAAGTCTGGCAAGGTGAATAGATCATCTTAGCAGTCCTCACAAGCTGGATTTAGTAGCCATTATAAAAGTGCAGGTAAAACTGCATCAGCAGTCACTGTGGCAAGTTAAACTTCTTCAATCTGCTGGAGCATGAGGAAGACGTCAATGTGATTGTCCCACTTCAGGTCCTGTGAGAATGTGATTTATAAACAGTATCAATGTGATGTTATAATAAGCTGATGATCAAGAAACACTGAACGCATTTAGATGTGACTGACCTGTCATATAATCTTTACTTATGTTGTCAAGAGACACGCGTGCCAGAGCTGCCAGTCGACGTATAAAGGCCTCCTCTTCATCCTACACACACACACACATACACCTGAGCACTGCAATATGTAGAAATGTATGCGTGCAGACAAACAGATGCACATACCATGAGTTCTCGTCTGTAGGTGTGTGTTTGCACCGGACTGTGATGCTGCTCCTTTTCAAACTCCATCAGACACTTTTTCTTCAACTCAGCAATCCTACACACAACACATTAAAACAAATAGGAGTAAGTTTGTGACTTTATGTGTTGTTTTGTCAGAGTGTTAGTTAAGTTAATGTGGTACCTGTGAAGTAATTCAGTAGAGTTGGGTTTTCCAGCCCATCTTTTGAGTTCTGTCTGTAAAGCTTTAGTACAGGCCCTCCTGTCTGTAACAAACACACACAGCTCTAGTAACGTTCATTTTTTTTTCTAGCTGAACAGTTAACAAGACACGCAGGTCTGACAACGTGGTTAAAGGTTTTAGGGTACTGTACTGGTTGTACTGGGTGAGGGTCGTAGCTGCTGCAGTGTTGTCATGGCGATGTGCTGGATCCGAGTGTAGTATTCACAGATGAGAGAGAGAACAGAATCCCGTGTCACATAGACACTTTCACACAGTATGTCAATAAGCCCTTCCTTAGAGAGAGAGAGACTGCACTTGTCAGTCCTGTAATTTACTAAAGTGTGTGTGTACAAAACAGGATTAAGCACTAAAAGCTGAAGTGACAACTGAATTTAAATGCCGAGCGTACGAGGCCTAAGAGATGTGAGGATAAATAATCAGCTCGCTGGTAAAGTGGTCCAGAGTTTAAAATCACACTGACCTTCACACATCTGTCCGTCCACACCGCGTCTCCCGCGGACACACGACCCATCTTCAGCCTCACAGTCTGGGCGAGGGCGTGGCCAAACAGAAAGTGGGCGTGTTCTTGAAGCATCTCAGCCGCAGTCTCCAGCTCTGACAGCTGCTCGTGACGAAGGTTTTGACCAATCACAGCTGCCTCGCCAGGAGATGTGTCAGAATTCTGGAGACAAGAGAAAACTGAACCCGACGCGTTTGGGATGGCGTACATGTTTAAAACACAGTTAGGTTTGTGTGCATGTGTTCACCTGTGCATCAGAGTCTATCTTGAGTTGGGTCAGCTGCATCTCTCTCACAGTTCGCAGGTAAAAATATCTCGCTGCTAAAATCCTCTGAAACTCCAGAATCAAAAGATGATGCTGGTCCTCGATCCGAACACAACTGTTAACGAACGATCAAATCATCATTAATAACTCACTTCATCACTTTCTCCATCGGTATCCCTCGAATCATCAGTCTCACCTCTCATTCACGTGTGAATTCCTGGACACCATCGTCGTCACAATCTTACGCTGCTCTTCTCCAAAGTGATTCAGACAGCACAAAGCCAAAGCTTCTTCCTCAGTCCACACCTGCATCACATAATAGTCATCAATATATCCCATAATACTCATTACTATACTGTACGGTGACTGCAATACCTGTCTGCATCGCTGTAGCTGCTCTCGTAGCTTCTGCAGGTGTGTATGGGCGTGTCTCTCCTCTCGATTTATCTGATTGGTCACTGAGAGGTTCACGCTCTTCAGCACTGATTGGCAGAAGTCTGTTGATGGGGTGGAGCCAGCAGGAATGTTGCTTTCAACAAACTCTGTGCTCAGATCAGTCAAGCGTCTGGTACATTTACCACACAAACTCTGCATACACATATGTAACAAACGCACACTGGTAATAAAAACAGATTGATACACATGCCATATGGTTTACACAGACACGTTATATTAAAGATGTGGGTGTCATATTTGTTTAACTGTATATGTATAATCATGCAGCTCTACATAAAATTGTGACTAATGACTTGTATCATAAATGTTATATACATAAATGCACACACTTACCCTCCAGCGTTCACACAAAGCATCAGTAATCCTTGCATCCTGCTGAAGTTCAAAGTCTCTCCATTGATTCCAGCGATTCACGTGCAGATCCATCAACACCTGACACAGAGAAAGAAAGCGAGTGAGACAGACAGACAGACAAAGTGTGAGATAGACAACCTATAGAGCAGATGTAGCTGACCTGCAGCATGTGATGAACATCTGCGCGTGTGTCTGACTGTGGCCAGTCCGAGCTCTGAGCCTTCATCATCATCTTCCTCCTCATACACACTTTCTCACAGTGTTTACGTGAGAGTTCATCAGTCAGACGCCTGATCTCTACACACACAGACACACAAAAGATGAATCTGTATGAAATAGAAACACTAGAAATGCAGTGAAAGTGACGTGATGGCCAATATACGATAATCCTGGGAATCGAAACTGTGATCTTTGTGTTAAAGGGTCAAATATACAAATTTTCCAGCTCCCGTAGAGTTAAACATTTGATTTTTACAGTTTTGGAATCCATTCAGCTCATCTCCGGGTCTGGCGCTACCACTTTTAGCATAGCTTAGCTAATGGTCTAATCAGTTTTAATGGATTACGCTAAGCTATGCTAAAAGTGGTAGCGCCAGACCCGGAGATTGGCCGAATGTATTCCAAAATGGTAAAAATCAAATGTTTAACTTTACGGGAGCTGGAAAATTTGTATATTTCTGCCCAAATCTCTAACCACTAGTGTACGACTGCCTCCAACAATGATCTTCTGTCCATACCATCAATCCACTGCTGGAGTTCCTCGGTAACCGACATCTTAAATTCATTCATCGGTTTCTCCAGCTGGTCATCAGATCTCAGCGGCTCCACTGATTGGCCCATGAGCTTAACCACAAGCTCCGCCTCCCGTTTTAGGAGGGCAGTCTTCTCCCTCAGCCAGTCGGACACTTCGTCCCACCACTCAAATCTGTCCATCAGCGTCTGTCACACAGGAGTGTCAGCTTCAGAGCTATACATCACCAATGGCAGTAATGACTGTAAAAGGTTTATCGTCACCTTCAGAATAGAGGCCTGGATCTCAGTAAGAACGGTCTCCACCAATTGCAGGCATTTCGTTAACATACGCATCACTTCCTGTGCATCATCACTGCTAAACTTGCTGTGAAGGTTCTGATAGAGACGTTCCAACTGCTTTGCAAAACTCAGGGCCTGGAGATTTGCACAAAAAACCGAAATTAGATTTTCACTATGGTCACTGAAAACCTTCCTATCAACTTAAAATTAAAGATGAAGCTCAGCACACTGCATTGTGGGATACAGCAATTTACCCACAGTGCACTTGTTACATGCTGCACATATAGTGTTTACCATATTCAGTGAGTGAGAGAGTTTGTGTCTTCCTGTTTTCTCCACTTCCTCTACAGAGGACATGAGTGTATCAGACTCCACTTGCATATCCTCGGGCATCTCTCTCTTCAGCATCTCTACTTCCTGCACAGAGGCATGATGGGTAAAGAAGAACTGCAGTCAAGACAATAAAACCTGAGCTTATTTCAGAGATTGTACATTTTTAATGAATGTTATCAATAAACATTTTCCAATAAAAGACTGTGAGAAACAGACACAACTGTCTAAAAGATTGGATTTACTCTACATACTCTTTCAAGAAATTCATACTTTTATTAAAGGGGCCATGGCACAAGACTGTTTAAAGATGTCAAATAAATCTTTGGTGTCCCCAGAGCACATATGTGAAGTTTTAGCTTTAAATACCATATAGATAATTTATTATAACATGTTAAAATTGACACTTTGTAGGTGTGTGCAAAAATGTGCCATTTTTGGGCGTGACCTTTAAAATGCAAATGAGCTGATGAAATTCAAACACTGATCACAATGATGGTGGTTTGTTGGAATTAAAACTCAATTGTGCTTTTCTCTGCACTAAATGGGAGTGCTGTGGTTAGATAGTGCAGATTAAGGGGTGGTATTATTATAATAAGAGCTCCTTATGACATCATAAGGAGAGCCAAATTTCAACAACCTATTTTTTCACATGCTTGTAGAGAATGGTTTACCAAAACTAAGTTACTGGGTTGATCTTTTTCACATTTTCTAGGTTGATAAAAGCACTGGGGACTCAATCATAGCACTTAAACATGGAAAAAGTCAGATTTTCATGCCATGGCCCCTTTAAGAATTACAGTATAGAGGCACTTCTCTTCCTGTGGTTGTGTGTCTATGCGGTCCACTTCTATCTATATATCTCTCTTTACCTCTTTCTCTTTCTCTCTCTTTCTCTCTCTCTCTCTCTCTATTTGTCTTGGTCTCTCCGTCTCTCTCTCTGCCTGTTAGATTTACTTTTTATGAGAAAATGAAGAAATCTAAAGTAGTTCAACAACTGAAAGGAGATGCTGTATTTGCACATAAATACAAATATACAGGATAATGGTAGTTCATTCATTTTGAGTAGACATGTCATGTCTGTAACATTGGAAATAATTGTGTAATAATTTAGTTTATCAGTCTGATCAGTTTGATAAAGATCTCACCTGCTGCTGTTGAGCATTGATGATGTCAGCATGCTCTCTGTCACCCAGCAAAACTCCTAAAATCCACAGGAAAATCTGTGGGAGAATCCACAAAGAGCATTTCTGATGATTTTTAATAGTAATTCCTGTAATTCAACTAAAAGCCTACATCAATAAAACAATTCCAAAAAATGTTTTATTATTATAATTAAATGATTTTAAAGGGACAGTGGGACACTCCACTTTTTTTGAATATATGCTAATTCTCCAGCTCCCCCGGAGTCAAACAACTGATCCCCACCGTTTTTGGAATCCATTCAGCCGATCTCCGGGTCTGGCGGTACAACTTTTAGCATAGCTTAGCATAATACGTTAAATCTGATTAGACCATTAGCATCGCGCTCAAAAATAACCAATACGTTTCGATATTTTTCCTATATAAAATAATATTACGCAGTCCCCTGCTATTGAAAGTTACCAAGGGGACTATTTTCAGGCACTGCGTAATATCATTGCACCTCCTGCAGCCATGGTACGGCTGCAAAGTCCATGATTATTACGCCTGAATCAGAGTATAGTTACCAGCCACATCAGCCGAGAAAATCGCAACTTTTAATTTTCCATCATTCTGAGTACACGATAACTACAGAAGAGTCAAGTTTTAAATAGGAAAAATACTCTTTGCTTATTTTTGAGCGTGATGCTAATGGTCCAATCAGATTCAACGGACCACGCCAAGCCATGCCAAAAATGGCACCGCCAGCCCCGAAGATCGGCTGAATGGATTCCAAAACTGCAAAAATCAAATGTTTAACTCTAGGGGAGCTGAAAAATAAGCATATTTTCAAAAAAGTGAAGTGTCCCTTTAAATAAAACTGCTGCAGGTCTATGTTTTACTATAAATGTACATATAAATGCCCGATAGAAAATCTCTGGTGAAATAATGTGAACTGTATTTGTCACCAACAAGCAAACAAATACATCATTACAACACAAGTATATATCTACCCTGTATTTCTCCTGCTGTAGTTGTGTAGTGTAAAGCTGCAGTTCCTGTAAAGTCAAACACAGCAAACTGGTCCTGCAAACACACACACACACACACACACACACACACACACACGTGACGCTATTAATGAAAGACATTCTTTAAATTCAAAATATCTTTTGCGAGACATCGTCACTTATACAACAAGTATAAGACTTGAATTGCTTATCACAATAATGAAAGCACATTGTGTGTCTATGCATCACTGACCGTGATTGACCAAGTGTTTGTGGGTAATACTGGACTCTCTTGTACTGGTGGCTGGTGTGTGCTTTAGAGGCAGAGCTGCACATCAAAAACTGAATGCTTTCATCATTGTCCCTCTCCTGGCTCAGCCAATCGTCGCCCGATGATGATGCCGAGTCCCGGTTGGGCGGTCCTGGGCACTTCTCATGCAGGGAGGGGTTAGACGCCCCATCTGCTAATGGCTGATGTTCATCACACCCAAAAACATCAAGAATGCATTAAAATAAAGCCCAAGTGCTTTTCTCTGATTAAACATGTCATTCAAAACCATCTCACTCTGTATCGCTGGTTAATTGGGTAGACGACGCGTGCCTTCAGAGCAAATGCAGCGACATCAGTGTTTACTGTCAGCTGAGGGTCAACCTGAGAGAAAAAGACGATGATTATGATATGACAGATAATGACTTTTATCTGACAGTGTGCTGTATTCACTGAGAGATTTAAAATGATATAAACTCCACAGAAGGACTAGATGTGTATGTGTGTATTATGTACTCTTTTAGCTGGTTGTGATCTCCGGCTCTGGCTGTCCTGCTCACACACCTCCTGACGTCTTTGTACTTCCTTCAACTAACACAACACAAAGATTCAGTCAGACTGCAGCTTTTACATCACATGATACGCACAACATCACACAGGCTGCATAACAATTAATCGCAACTCATCGTTTGCAGAATAAAAGTTTTTGTTTACATCATATATGTTTGTGTACTGTGTATAATAACTATGTATATATAAATACACACACATACATGTATATATTTCAGAAATATGTGTAAATACATGTTTTTATTTATATAATTTAAATTATATATAAACATAAATAATTAGTATATAAATATTTTTCTTAAAATTGTACATGTATGTGTGTGTATTTATACATGCATAAGTATTATACCCAGTACACGCACATATATGATGTAAACAAAAACTTTTATTCTGCAAACGATTTGTTGCGATTAATCGTTATGCAGCCATTCTAGAAAATACATTGACAGGTATAATCTTATCTCAAGACCCACCAAAATAATTTTAAATAAAATATGGAGGGGAAACACATTGATTCTCTTCAATTGAAAGTATTTTTTTTTATTTTCCTAGACATTGTTAGTCATTATATAATTATACTTTTCTCTTTAATTCAGTTAGATAATAATCAATACACAGTCTAATAATAATAGAGTACATATCCAAATGTCCTATAACAATTTGTTTAACAAATATATACGCGAAACAACACAAAAATGTAATGATCACCCTCTTCCGGTAACACAAGTAAACGAGTGCAGCCACGAACAGCGCGAGACAAACACCCGACGCCGCGGTGCCCGTTACCGGAGCCGATAGCAAGCGCAGAGGCTCTGTCAGCTCAATGAAGACATCGCTCGAACACGCATCAGATGAAGCGTTAAAGGGCATCCCAAACATAAATACTAACTTCTGTACCGTTAACCGGGCAACGAACCGTTACAGCTTCAACCACTGCTCTAACTTTTGATCGACAGAGTTTGAAACCAATCAGAGCACTGCTTCTCCTAACGCAGTTATTCAATGAGCCAATTAGAGGAGTGCAGGGCGGGGCTTTCCACAGAGTTTCCAAACTTTTTGTGGAAAACGGAAATGGAAAACAAATGGCGCAAGGAGCTTTTCATGTCCTACGGGCATCAGATGTTTACAAAGATGTGTTTTTGATATTTCGCTAATTTACACAATGGTCATATCAGCATTAATGTACGCATATTATTAGCCATTTCATGTGTCGGTTTATGATTGTAAGCGCCCTTCTTTTTGTCGCGCAACCTGAAGATGCGGCTTGTGTGCGTTCACGCGCGCGTCTGCACAACAGATCAACACCTAATGATAAGGACGAAGATTTTAGGAAAATCCAATGCAAAAAAGGTTTCTTATTTCAGTTGTTGTGTTTAAAAAGAGCTTAAAAAAAGAATAGCAAATGACACTGTGTGTTTGTCATAGCAACGAGTATTGGCTCATCATCTGTGGCCCCTGCGGGCCCCTGGAGGGACAGAGCTTTGAGGCAAAGAGCCACCCGACATGCTTCATCTCTGGTAAGATATCAATATTAGTCATTGCTGTTGTATTGACTTGGTGTGAGATTTTAAACATCAAACCAGTAACCTCCTAGAATATTTCCCATACGCACAACCGGCGCAACGTCATAGAATGTCTCTGAACAGGTTCACGCCCACTTTTGGGGGAAATCGCACTAGACGTTCCATTGGCTTCCATTCAAAATAGCGGAACAAAGCAACCTTCGTACACAGCCGGCAGGCGTAAACAACCCACGAAATCACTCAGATTAAACATGTTGAGTAATTATCTGTCCACCCTGCCTGCCATAGAGCGCGAAAGATAAATTAACATATTTAATTTGGTCAATATAAAAACATGTCTCTTTCATTCTCCCAGCATCAAATTTGTGTAACAACGCTCCCTATTGGCCAGAGGTGTCTTACCCGGACATTTACTCATACCTCATCGAGTCAACAGGGAAGCAAGTGAATGATTTTACTTCGTATTTGAAAGTTACTTCGTATTTATATATTATGTCTTTATATTTAGAGTAATGAGTGCACTTTTCCGTCCAGCCATACAACTAACTGGCTTAGCGATATTTCCAGCAATCACTGGATGGCGTTGTTACACACAGTTTGACGCTGTGAGAATGGGGGGGACATGTTTTTATATTGACCAAATTAAATGTGTTAATGTACCTTTTGCGCTCTATGGCAGGCAGGATGGACAGATAAATACTCAACATGTTTAATCTGAGTGATTTCATAAGTTATTTACGCCTGCCGGCTGTGTAAAAACGTTGCTTTGTTCCGCTATTTTGAATGGAAGCCAATGGAAGCTCTGCTTTTTTATCCCCCGAAAAGGGGCGGTGACGAAATTTACAGTCAAGTTCCCGGATGTGCCGGTTGTCCGTATGATTCCTGACAATTGTGTGTTTACATTTAGGATGCAGTGAAGCCAGCATTTGGCCTCACCTTTCACAAGTGTGCCCAGGTATGTCACTGTACTTCACCATAGAGACACACCATGTGACTGACATTTGTCATACACGGACGCAGCCTGAGAGTCTGTGTGCATTATTTGTGTTACAGGTGGAAACAGGAGGTGGTTTTCCACAGGTGAAAGTGATGTTAGTGATCACCAACCCTGTAGAGGGAAATGACCTATCACAGCTATGTATCCGTGATGCTGTCTCTGATGTCACACTCCTGCAGACCAATGGAAGTCTACAGGAGAGAGGGTACCAGACCTTCACTACAGACTTACTGCCCGGTACACAAATACACAAGCGTGCATTTGTTTATCTGACTGTGAAAATCAACATTCTCTCACCAAAACCTATTTATTATTTTGAACGTGTGTGTGTGTGTGTGTGTGTGTGTGTGTGTGTGTGTGTGTGTGTGTGTGTGTGTGTGTGTGTGTGTGTGTGTGTGTAGCTGGCTCTGAGTATGTGGTTCTGTACAGATTGAGTGTTAAAGGAAACAGAAATCGGGTTCTGATCCTTCCAGCATTTCTGACTTTCTCCAATGCAACTCAGGTACCTTCTAGTGCATTCTGGGAGATGTGCATGTTTGCATCCATTTGTTTGTGTTTGCTTTTTTCAAATCGAGTTTAATAAATGTGTTGTGTGTGTATATTAACCCTTCATGATTTCATTTCAGAATGACATTTATCTGTTTGGTCCTGTGGTGGCTAATTTCACTCTGAGGATAAATGCTACTCAACAGGTAAACACACACACATCCACACACACGCAGACACAAGGCTGATATATAACAGACTGTTGTGTTTGTGTTTAACAGGACGATGTTGTTCTCTGTCTGAGT
Organism: Misgurnus anguillicaudatus; assembly: GCF_027580225.2. NCBI lineage: Eukaryota > Metazoa > Chordata > Actinopteri > Cypriniformes > Cobitidae > Misgurnus > Misgurnus anguillicaudatus. The sequence goes on along the minus strand of NC_073352.2, from coordinate 27,756,350 downwards.
TTCATAATGTCGTTTCTTCTGACGGGTCTGCTGCTGTCAGTCATTGTTTGCGGTGTGAACGTCATCCTGAGCAGACGACTGCGCAAATCCAATCAATCCAGAGTCAGTTCACTGCAGAGTAAAGTGTGTCCTGTATATGTGTACTAAAGGCAGGGTGCACGATTTTTGGGAAACGCTTTGGAAAGGGAATCGGGCCCAGTACCAAAACACACTTGTAGCCAATCAGCAGTAAGAGGCGTGTCTACTAACTGACATCGTTGCCTGAGTTGCATATGTATGGGGTGGGTCTATCAAAAGAAGGTCCAGATTCTATTAGGGTAGGGGCGTCTTTGTTTAAGTGATTTCAAATGTTAGCATTGGCTTTCAGAGATCATGCACCCCGCCTTTAAATGTGTAAAGTTAACCAACAGTCAAACTGCTAGTGCAAATTCAGTCACAACAACTTGAAAAGCAAAAAAGTTTGCTTAAAGGGCACCTACTATGCAAAATCCACTTTTACAAGGTGTTTGGACATAAATGTGTGTTGGCAGTTTGTGAACACAACCACCCTACAATGGCTACGTTTACATGCAAAAAAAATTGTTAGTCCGACTTAATTTAATTTTATTGCAGGTTACGACAGTAAAATGTTAAAATGTTTGTGTACATATACGTTCTATATAATCCAAATCAAACGTCTGCGGAAGCTCACAGCCAGGGTTGCCAAATTTGCATATCAAAACCAGTACAATGGACATTCAAAATGTCAAAATGCCCAAAGACTATTCAAAGACCAAATATAAATAACTAATAACCGAAATCCTTCGATCTTTCACCTGTGAAGAAAAATCAACTCGCTGAAACAATTTAAAAGTAGCCCAAATTTAAACTATGTCAAAAAGCAGAGGACTTGGCAACGCAGTGTATTATAGCATCTTTTGTTGAGTTCACGCTTTGTCTCTGGACAAATGTACAAAGTCAAAGTTGATTTGAAGAAAGTTGTTCTTAAAAAGTTTTTTTGAGAAAGAAAGAAAACACAATAATCGAAAGGCACAACGCTGTTTAATTGTTTTATGTCATGTAAATCCCACTCCTTTTTTTAAAGCGACACTCAACTTTTTAAAAAATAGGCTAATTTTCCAGCTCCCCTAGAGTTACAATTTTTATTTTTAATATTATGGAATCCATTCAGCTGAACTCCGGGTCTGGCGGTACCAACTTTTAGCATAGGTTAGCATAATCCATTGAATCTGATTAGACCATTAGCGTCGAGCTAAAAAAAACCCCAAAGAGTATCGATATTTTTCCTATTTAAAACTTGACTCTTCTGTAGTTACATCGTGTACTAAGACCAATGGAAAAATAAAAGTTGTGATTTTCTAGGCAGATATGGCTAGCACTATACTCTCATTCCGGCGTAATAATTAAGGACTTTGCTGCCGTAACATGGCTGCAGCAGGTGCAATGATATTATGCAGTGCCCGAAAATAGTTCCCTGCTATTGAAAGTTACAAAGGGGACTATTTTCAGGCAACTGCGTAATATCATTGCAGTTGTTTAACTCTAGGGGAGCTGGAAAATTAGCCTAATTTCCAAAAATAGTGGAGTGTCCCTTTAATCCCCATTAAACCAGAGCAGTCTCATTACACATGCTGTTTTGATTCTCTTGTTAATGTGATGTCACACTGATAAACTGCCCCACCCACTGCCACTGCGTTTCCATAGTTTCCGCCCTCAGCTTGTTTTACTCGGTCTGCCATATCCCAATAATGAGCTATTATTGTCTCTGACTGTATTCACAGGAATCAGATATATTTAAACTAAAAGCGCTCACTGTCTCTTTTTGGTAAGAGAGGGAGGAGCAGTAGCTCATTTGCATTTAAAGGTACAGACATAAAAAAAACTGTGCGTTTTTGCTCCCACCCAAATAAGGGCATTTTGGACATGCTATAACAAATTATCTGTGAGGTATTTTGAGCTAAAACCTCAATTACATATTCTGGGCACTCCTTAGACTGATATTACATATTGTAAAAATGGACATAAAAGGTCCCCTTTAATTGCACAGTGCAGTGATAAAAAATGAAATGTGAAGATGTTTTGGTGTATGACATTCGGTGTTTAGTGTTAAATCCATTACAGGAACAAGAATGAGTCTCCTCACATATGATACAGATTTTTACTTTCATTTGTTTCTTACTTTCTAAAAGAGTAACTTTAATGAAGAGGCGGGGCCATACGAGGAGATTTGTGACATCACTGAGTCTGCCAATCAGGAAGCAGCCTTCGAGGATAAGTTTGTGGATATTCTGATGTTGGAGGACCCACAAAACATGATTCATGCGCTTGACAGGTACATGTCACTGATCCATAAAGTCCATACCACCAGATAACAGCAGTCACTCATGTCTGTCTGTCTTTCTCTCTTTCTCAGTTTGAACATTTCAACTCGACTGCGTTGTATGATCGGGGTGGAACACTTAAGGGTGCAGCTTTATGAAGGTCTGTTGGTTGTGCTGCTGCGTGGTGTTCGGGCAGCAGGGCTTCTTAGTGTCCAGGCGGAGCGTCGTGTTTTGGGAGTTGTGCACGGGCAGATTGTGGGCATGGAGGGAAAAGTGCAGGAGGAGCACGTTGCTCGCATGGAGGCGCTCGCTGCTCAGTGTAATCTGGAGACGCAAAAGGAAATGGAATCTCAACAACAGACGCACGCCTCAGAAAGATCACACGCAGAACGACTGTTTCAACAAATACAGCAACAGGTAACGCATTTGTGAATGAACCGTGCCGGGAGGGCCACGAGGACATGCTTGTGATTGTCTCTTGTGTTATTCCAGGACGTGGCAGATGTCCGCGCTCTGTTGGAGAAGCTTCATCAGGAAGAGCAGCGCTGTCTGCAGAAGCGGCTGCTGACCAAACACGAACATGCGTCTGCGCACGCGCAAAGACAGCAGGCGCTGGGGCGTAGATTTGAACTGCATAAGATATTCGGCGAGGAGCTGCAGGAGGCGACGATAACAGGAGAGCTGCAGGAAAACACGGCCAACAAACTCCTGCTGCAGTACTACGGCTGTCAGGTGATTACCCATCGTTGTTTTAAAAGTCTTACAGTACTGTACATGTGTTATGTAAACGTGTTTTGTGACTTCAGGACAGTCTGGAGGAGGGGTTTGATGTCCTTCTAGCCAATCAGAGAATGTTGCTGGCAGAGCGACACGCACAGCGTTATTTACTCGTGCGGAGTTTTCAGCATCTTCAAGCTGTGATGAATGACGCCTTCAATAGCATCAGAGACCGCAGAGCAGTATTAGATAGGTAGACCTTACAGTATATACTACATACTATTAAATACTGTATGCCAAAATATACTCATTACTTGTCTCTCTTACATTGTGTGTCTGTGTGTGTGTAGGGAGTTTTCTGATGTTCATCTGGAGGTTTCACATGTAAAACAGGAGCTAGAAAACAGAGTGAGTCGCGAGTGCAGAGCCATCCGCTGTGACATCATCAAGAGGAGACGGCAGCTCCTGTCAGAGATGTTGTGTGTTTGTGTGTAATTGCTGAGCTGTGTTGAATGTGCTAGATGAGATTTTAATGTTTCTAAATGTGTTTGTGTCTGTCAAGTTGTGTGAACACAAGCGTCAGCTGCAGGCATTGTGTGGAGACTCTGACATCACAGTGAATCAGTACCTGCAGAAATGGACAAAACTGCTGCTGAATCAAAGCACTGAACTATCAGATCTCATTAACCACCTGGACAAACAGACCGCAGACAGTATACTCAAGGTACACACACATTTGCTTGACCATTTATTTGTTTATACTCGCGCTTTGCACCACGATCCTCCACTGATCAATCGCGGCTCAACAAATTGACAAGGCATATATAGACGTGCTCGCTGTTGCACTATTCTTTGAAGAAGTCTATTCATAGAAGTTGTTTGCTGGAACAACCCTGGTGTTTGTAACATCAAAGCTTAAAATATAAATATGAGAACATGAATAAAACAAGAATCTTTTAAAGATGTCTTTATTAAACATCATTAACATTTTTACTAAACAAACAATACATACATCTCAAGGTTTGTATTTTATTCCTCATCCAGTGGTACATTAAATACAAATATAAGCCATTGATTCTGACTCACCCTCATGTCGTTCCAAACTCGTAAGACCTGCGTTCATTTTCGGAACACAGTTTAAGATGTTTTATATTTAGTCCGAGAGCTTGTTGACCTTAGATTGAAAATCTATGTACGGTATACTGTCCATGTCCAGAAAGGTAATAAAAACATCATCAAAGTAGTCCATGTGACATTAGAATGTGTTGAAGCGTCGAAAATACATTTTGGTCAAAAAATAACAAAAGTTACGACTTTATTCAGCATTGTCTTCTCTTCTGCGTCTGTTGTGAAACGCATGCGCAAGACTGCGTACGACAAGGCTGACGTGTTATCTGGTGCGCCCCAGCTGTTTTTTGTTTTTTTTGTGCATTTACACAATGCGTTTACAGTCTGAGGGAGACGCACGCTGTACGTTTGAAAAAAAACCCTTTGCAAATATGTCTGAGGAGAACACGTCATTTGCGTCACTGCAGTCAAGTGACTTTAGTCTCGCGCATGCGCTTCACAACAGACGCTGAAGAGAAGACAATGGTGAATAAAGTCTTATTTTTAGTTATTTTTGGACCAAAATGTATTTTCGATGCTTCAACACATTCTAACTGACCCACTGATGTTACATGCACTACTTTGATGGTGTTTTTGTTGCCTTTCTGGACGTGGACAGTGTATCGTGCGAAGATTTTCAATGGAGGGTCGACAAGTTCTGGGACTAGGTGTAGAACATCTTGAACTGTGTTTCGAGGATTAGCGGAGGTCTTACGAGTTTGGAACGACATGAGGGTGAGTCATTAATGACATTATTTTCATTTTTGGGTGAACTATCCCCTTAAAGAATTTTTGTTTTAAATGGCAAAGTTTTAATACTTACTGTAAGTGTCAGATAAATAGTATATGCATTGTTTTGCATTTCCGCATTTACTTCATTTTGGTCGCACCAATGCGCTCATGCGGACAGGTCGAGTATAAACAAGGTTTTAGTGAGGTCATTTTATAAACCTGTACACCACACACATACGAGGGTTCACATACCAGAAATTATTCAAGTATCTTGAATTGCCTCTGAAGTACACTCGCCTTGAACGTGTCTACTAGGTAAATCAATGATTTATTGACTTCATCAGCATAGTTAAAGTCAAAAATACTGTTTACAGTCTTTCTACTAGATTTACATGAATCTCATTTTAATCTGATCATGTGGTCCATCAAAACCAGTTTGTATTTGATCCCCTCTCTCTGTGAGCAGGTGACTCTTCGTTTTCTGCAAGATTCATCTGCGCAGCTGCATCCAGCTGCTGCACGTTTCCTCCCGCAGGCAGACGTTCTTCAAGAGAAGCTGCAGAGTTTGAGTGAAGCTGATGCCTGCAGACTTCAGTCCACTCGCAGCTGCATCCAGCGCATCAAACTGCAGGAGCTGCAGGAGCAGAGAAACATCAGAGATGCCTTCAGAGAATACTGCAGGTACAATTACATCACCCAATGCAAATTTGACCTTTGTATGTTATCAACTTGCGAAAAAATACATTCGCTTTTTGTGTGAACACATAAGGGAAGCTCACACTAAATACTTTTAATACTTTAAAAATTTCCTGTATTTTTTGGTTGTGTTAATAAAGAGACACTCTTACACAAACAAACATTAAGGAGATCCTTTTACTACACGTTTCATTTATTACATACTAACTATCCGTTTGTCAGTTGTGTGTGTGCGTCTCAGCGGTCTCTCTCCCATGAGCACTGGCTGATTTTTCAGCTGAAGTGTGTGAAGGCTGCATGCTGTCTGGATCATTGTCTCGTGGTGCCACAAGCTGAACCTGATGTGACCCTCGCTGCACCTGCTGTGACATCAGCTGCCCCAGAAATGCAGGTGAGTGTTATATGAGACTGAGTAAAGAGCAGTGATTCGGTCATGTTGATGTTTGTCTCTCGTTCACCTGCAGACGAGGTCTCAGTGTAGCTCAGAGCTGATTGAACTGAAGCGTCTGCAGAAGCTGATGGAGGAGAGAATGACGCTGCTGCAGCACACAGAGACTCTGGATAAAACACTGCAGAAGGTGAGATCGTATCTGGCCATCACAGTCTCATTGTTTGTGCTGACAGTTTGGGCTGGGTATATTTCGTTACCAATGAAATAAAATGTCAGACGTAATAAATGGGCGAGAATAAACTCTCGCATCTAAGGTTGAGTGTGTCAGAGAAACAAGAAATAATCCACTCATAAGAAATGCACAAGTAATTTTTGTAGTTTTATAGTAACCGCCAGTGAATCCATCGCAGGTCTCTCTCAGGCTCATTAGAAGCATGCGCAAGGAACTGTGCCACCAAATAAAAAAGCACTTCCCTCACATAATGCTGTTAATTGTAGTGATGGGAGAAATTAAGCTTTTCGAAGCTTCAAATCAATTGAACCAATTGCTTCGAAAATTTATTCAGTTTTTCGAAGCAGTTCGAAACACCACACACGCTGGCGACCCCTGCTGGTCAAAATAGTGTAAAAGCAGATATGCCCAAACATTTTACTACACTTTTTTAACAAAATAATAGCAAGATTTGTATTAAAATGTTAAAAAAATTATTTAACTTAATTAAGACATAATTAAAAGTCTATTTTGTGTTTTTAGTTTTATTCAGGGCAAGCAAATCATTAAAACTAACTACCCTTTTAATTATGCACATTTTTGTCATTAAATCTGTCTATAAACAAAAAGTAGACAAAATGGCAGTGTTATTAGTCAGAAGGATAAATGTTTTATGAACTTTCATAATAAAATTGACCCGAGTTCACCTAAACATATTAGACACTGGTCATGTGATCAACTCCCCCTAGTGGTGAACCATCTTATTTTCAAAACGTTTCTAAACAGTTATGACATAATGAAGCCTCGTTTGCTAAAATCACGTGACTTGGGCCAGTTTGAAACAAGCTCCGAACCACTGATTCGAAACAAAAGATTCGTAAATGTTTCGAAGCCTCATGAAGCAGTGCTTCGAAAACGAGCATCACTAGTTAATTGTTGTAAAGTTTTTAACTCAAAACAGACTCCATGATCATTACCTCATAGCACCTGTCATATTTATAATCTCCTTATATAAAGATCAAACATGCAGGTACATTTTCCTGTCTGGTTTGTGCATATTCATATTCGAATAAAATAAATAACTAATTTAAAAAACAAGATTCAGATTAAGGGGCGGTACTATCCCCTTCTGACATCACAAGGGGAGCCAAATTTCAATTACATATTTTTTTCACATGCTAGCAGAGAATGGTTTACCAAAACTAAGTTACTGGGTTGTTCTTTTTCACATTTTCTAGGTTGATAAAAGCACTGGGGACCCAATTATAGCACTTAAAGGGCCCATGGCATACAGAGGTTAGCATTGCTACTTTGTAGGTGTGAGCAAAAAATAGGTCATTGAAATTTGGCCCTCTTTATGATGTCATAAGGAGCTCTTATTATATTAATACTGCCCCCTTAATGTGCACTATCCAACCACAACACTGCCATTTAGTGCAGAGAGAAAGAGAGAGAAAAGAAGGACTTGACAGCACAATTGAGTTTCAATTACAACAAACCATCATCATTGTGATCAGTGTTTGCATTTCATCCGCTCACTTGCATTTTAAAGGACACACCCAAAACGGCACATTTTTGCTTCCACCTACAAAGTGGCAATGCTAACATCTTCATGCCATGAGCCCTTTAAACATTGGTGAAGTCAGATTTTCATGTGTTCCCTTTAATATTGGCATCAGCCATAAATAAAAACCCTAACGTCTGACCACAAGTTTTTTGTCTTGATCTCTCTCTTTTTCCTATCATCTGTAAAGAATATTTTCTTAAAGGTTAAAGAGTTTAAGATCTTCATTATATTCTACTGTCACATCTTCAGTAGACCATCACAACCGACTAAAACACTGTATTTTAGGAGTGGGATGAATCATGCGTGTATCAGAAGCAGCAGCTGCATGTGTGTCAGGAGCGTGTGACTGCGTTTGTGGCTGCGCTGCAGTGGGAACATGCAGAGAAACTGGCAAAGGTCACAGAGACGCACACAGCCCTGGTCAAACTACATACAATCATCATGCAAGAGCTGGACCACTCCACTGAGATCACACGCACCATACAAACACACTGCTTGGTGAGTACACACACACACACACACCTAAAAATCTAAGGGTGGCATCAAGGTGCCATAAAACCTTTACTGTATATTGATGTAGACTGTCTCTCTATCTCAAGGCTTTAGAGGAGGCGGAGCTTCATCTTCAAACAGAGGAGATTGCATGGGAGAAGTCTTTGGAGGGGCGGGGCTCCGATGATTATGATGATGATGATGAAGAAGAGTATGCATTTACAGTGGACAGTGAGAGTAGAATGGCCGATCTCCTACACGAGGTGCTCTACAAGCGTCAGCTCCTCACACAGCGATTGACTGACAGGTGATGACACTTAAAAGATTAAACACACAGCTGTTGTTTACTATATTGTACTCGTACACAAATGTGTTAGAAGCAGAAATGATGATGTCAGATGTTTGAGCTCTTCAGATTCTCAATGAGATTTCTGTGTAAAGATGCACATGTAGTGTCGCATGATTGACAGGTGTGTAGGCAATCCTTAGTTGTTGTCATGCATCAAAGCTCATCTGCGAATCTACTAATGGTTTGTTTGTTTGTCTGTGTCAGGGTGTTGAGGAAAAATCAGACTGTAGAGTATCAGAGAGATCAAATCCAGCTGAAGAGACTTAACACATACTGCCAGCAGGTCAGCTCTCTCACTTTCTCGCTCGCTCGCTCTCTCTCTTTCTCTCTCTAGATGAAATGTAAGATTTCTCTGTCTTTGTCTTTTTGTGTGTGTGTGTGTGTGTGTGCGCATTAGGATCTGGATTTGACAGCAGTGTTGGTCAGTCAGGCTCTGATTACTGTTCCTGATCTCCATGAGGTCATGTGTCTCCTGCTGCCTACAGTACCTGAAGGAGAACTACTTTCACTCATAGATGCACTGGAACCCAAAGCAGGGGATGATTCAGGAGCCTGCACTTCTTTAGCAGACAGACTGAGACTCGATGTGCTGAGCAGAAATTTGTCTCACCCTTTTCATCACAGAGACAGAGAGAGAGACAGGTCAGTTCACTTTATAAGTTTTGCCATAGGGGTGGGCGATATGACAGTTTTGAATTGTGATTGATCTTGAAGATCATCCGAATCATATGATCTGTGTTGTAAACAAAATGTAGAGAACGAAAGTATTTCAACTCGTGCACCAAAAATCATTTCTAAAGCCGTACATTAATTGATTCTCGTGGGAACGTAAGGTAATTTTAATCATTTACAGGGGGATTTTATTGCCATCCAAATCCAAAATGTCAGTGTTTTTCTTTGACCAGGCACATAAAAATCCCTGGCCGAATGACTTCCCTTTAATTGGCATCCGAATCCAGATCTCTGCGTTTATAAAAAGAGAATTAAAGGATTAGTCCATTTTCTTAAAAGAAAAATCCAGATAATTTACTCACCACCATGTCATCCAAAATGTTGATGTCTTTCTTTGTTCAGTCAAGAAGAAATTATGTTTTTTGAGGAAAACATTGCAGGATTTTTCAAATTTTAATGGACTCTAATAGAACCCAACATTTAATACTTAACTCAACACTTAACCGTTTTTTTCAACGGAGTTTCAAAGGACTATAAACAATCCCAAACGAGGCATAAGGGTCTTATCTAGCGAAACGATTGTCATTTTTGACAAGAAAAATAAAAAAGATGTACTTTTAAACCACAACTTTTAGTCTTGGTCCGGTCCAGCACGACCTAACGTAAATGCGTAGTGACGTAGGGAGGTCATGTGTTACATATATAAAACGCACATTTGCGGACCATTTTAAACAATAAGCTGCCACAAAGACATTAATTAGTATCAGTTGACATACAACAACGTCGGAACAGTCCTCTTTCTCAACACATGTAAACACTGGGGCGGAGTTTCGCGTTCGTCCTCTGTGACCTCTTGACGTCATGACGTATTGCGTCTGGTCACACTAGCACATCACGACCAGATCTAGACGAGAAGTTGTGCTTTAAAAGTGTATATTTGTGATTTTTCTTGTCAAAAATGACAATCATTTTGTTAGATAAGACCCTTATGCCTCGTTTGGGATTGTTTATAGTCCTTTGAAACTCCGCTGAAAAAAAACTGTTAAGTGTTGAGTTAAGTATTAATTGTTGGTGTCTATTAAAGTCCATTAAAATGAGAAAAATCCTGCAATGTTTTCCTCAAAAAACATAATTTTTTCTCGACTGAACAAAGAATGACATCAACATTTTGGATGACATGGTGGTGAGTAAATTATCTGGATTTTTCTTTTAAGAAAATGGACTAATCCTTTAATGCCAAAGTCATTCTGCACTTCCTTTTAGACCACTGAAAAGCATCAGTGAAGCGTCTTTCTTTGCTTGCATTTAAATTTTACATCTTCATAACTGAAATGATGAGAGTGTATGGAAACAAAGTTTCATCATCGCTCCACAACAGCGAGTGGGGGCTGATATAAATAAAGAGAAAAATCATCAAAACGTTTAAAATGTATATTAGCAGCAACAAGTGCTATATAAAATTTTTAGATGTATTTAATTACACAACAATGAATAATATTTTTTTTTAACTTCACGTGCAGCACATTTCCAGGTGTTTCGAATTATAAACTCGTGCACTGTAGTGTTAATTTATCTTCATCCAAATGCATGAGTTTTTTCTTATTATGGTTTTTCACATTATTTGGGGTTCCTGTACAGCACATCTACATGTTTACCAAAATGTAAAACTAATAAAGCTCTGTGTTTGTGTTCCTCAGGCTCGTAAAGAAGCGTCAGAAGCTTTGTATCAAGCTTTTCTCTGCTGCTGGTAGCTCTCAGGATGTTTCTGAGGTCCAGAAAAGACACAAAAAGGTCCAGGAGTTTCCTCAGACCCCATCTTTAACCCTGTGGTCCGAACTGCAGGAGCCGTCTGTGATGATGGATGCAAATCAGGGGGCGTGGCTAAACCAAAATCCGCCCCATGAGGATGGACAAGCCTCTACAGAGCGACTGTTTGTTTTTCGGTGCACTCCACCTGCGTTTCACGAGGACACGCCAACGTCTCGCACACGCAGAAAGAAGCGAAACTATTTGAACTTTAGGAAGAACAGCGTCGCTCCACAACAACAAACATGATGCCTTTACCACAAAGAATTATGAGAACTTCATTATTATGAACACATCTCTTCCAGCATTTCCACAGTTTAATTGTGTAAATGGAGGTCCAAATTACTGTTATTTGCACGTGTTTAAGTACAAAGCCAAAATCAGTGGAGTAATCATTGTACACCAGATGCACAAACACGCTGGAATGCTTAAAATTATATTATACATTGCGATCAGTACCCGTATGACAAATGGCAAATACACTGTAGGGACTGACTAGTAATATATAAAAGAGATTTGAATATCATCTATGGCAGGGGTGGGCAGTCCTGGCCCTGGAGGGCCACAGTCCTGCAAACTTTAGCTCCAACCCTAATCAAACACACCTAAAAAACACATCCAGTTTTATGACATTTTATAAAATACATTAATTTATGCTGAATTAAACCTGTAAATAAAAATTAAGGCCACTTACCAGCAGCACTACATTGTATAATTTAATGTTTTGTTTCATTCAAATTCTAAGTTTGAGATTGTTTTATGTCATGAATTTTCTTTAGGGGTCTGCAAAGGGATGGGCATAATAAAGGGGTGCACGTCTAAAAGTTTGAAAATCAGTGGTATAATAAAACTCACTACATTCCAGTTTTTCTGATTGTTAAAATGCTAAACTTCATTCTCTGAACTAAATTCCCAGTGGCCTAAACCCATTTGTCAAATCATTTACTCTTTTGGCAAAAACTTAAAGCTCCCATAACACACACTGTTTCTGCTCATCTCATGTTAATCTTGTGTACCTATAGAGAAGTATTACATTCTTCATATTTCAGAAGAGTCTTTAGTTTTATCAGATTAATAAAAGACAGATCAGCTCTAGCTGTTTCGGGAAAGCATAAGACAGGGTTCCCACAGGTCCTTAAAAAGTTTGTGAATCTGGGGAAATATATATATAAATATATATATAAAATATACATACATAGATACAGGTCATTGAAAGTGCTTGAATCTATTTTATGCCAGAAGTTTTCTGGGGAAAAAATCCATATTATTCCCTGTGTAGTGTAGAATAATATCATACAAATTCTAGACTTTTTAAGCACCTGTGCTAAACTGTTCGCTTTAAATGCTTAAATCTTCTGTATGCGAAATGTTGATTCATACCAAAATGCTTTTTTGCATAGTTGTGTTTGACACATGAAAAGTCTCGGGTTACGTATGTAACTGTTGTTCTCTGAGAAGGGAACGAGAAGCTGCATCTCCCTTGCCATACTTCCTGCATCCCTGTAACACCGTCTTTGGCTATATTTCAGATGTTACTTCCTGGCTCCCGCGTCACCCTGTCTTTGTCGTTAAGCCTCACCATTGGTTGAATTTGATATATACATTCAGCACACTTACCCCTGGATACGTCCCCAAATTGTCACCGCAGTGACAAGAAGCGTCAGAAGCTTTGTTCAGAAGAAATGAGTTGATCTCTGCACTAAACGGCAGTGCCGTGGTTGAATAGTGCAGATTAAGGGGCGGTATTATCCCCTTCTGACATCACAGGGGAGACAAATTTCAATTAAATATTTTTTCACCTGCTTGCAGAGAATTGTTTACCAAAACTTAGTTACTGGGTTGATCTTTTTCACATTTTCTAGGTTGGTAGAAGCTCTGGGGACCCATTTATAGCACTTACAACATAAAAAAATTCAGATTTTCATCATATGTCTCCTTTAAAGTATACACTATATTCACAGAACTAACTTGTGATTACTACAGATTTTTGTGTATAAAGTGTGTTGTTATTCACTATAAACATGCATTTTTGTGTAACCAGATACCCTGAATGTTGCGTTTTTGTTGTAGTGTCTAATAAATGCTGTTGGTTTGGTTTTGTTTGAGGTTACGAGAAAGTGAAATCGTTTTAAAAAATGTGTTTTAGCAATTATAAAAAATAACTCGCCCTCCACCCAACAAAAACACGAGCATCTGTGCGTAGCCGTGACGTTGGCTGCATCTCTCTCTCTCTTTCTTTTCTTTGTGTAACCGAGTTTCCTCTCGACATTACTGATGTTATTCACAGCAGATGTCTTTTAAACACACGACAGCAGATATGAGACTCGTTTCTTTCGTCTTTATTTGTCTCAGTTTGGTTTGGATCACGAGCTGCGCGCCTCCGACTTGTTATTCGCGCGTTCTAGAGCTCAGCAAAGAGATCACAGAGATTTTGGACAAGGTTCATAAATCTGATCGCACAGTAAGTGACCGTGTTTGTGTCAGTACGCGGTTGTTTATATGTTGTTGGACAGTTTGTTGTCGTGTGTAACTTTTACCTTTAATCCTTACAGAAAACATGCGCTGAAATTTTGCCAAAGATGATTCTAGACGTGCACGTAAGTGTGTATTTTTCTGAATGATGACGTATCATGTTTGTTTGTATTTAAAATGTACATATTGCAAAGTTGATGCGCACCTTTAAATGAATATAACTCTGGCATTTTTTTGTCTAGAAGCCTAATTTTGGTCTTGTTTTAAAGAAGATACAAAGAAAGTTTTTCACTGTCTGAAGGTGACAATATTAAAAATAGGTTCATTTTATTTTTATAATACAAATAATGCAATAACTATAAATACAATTATAAAAATGTAAATGTTTCACGACACAAATGAGGTAAAAATGAAGCCATAAATCTAAAATAGCTGCCCTGCTGAAAGACCCTAAGCTGGTTGCTGGTTTTAGCTGGTTTAAGGTGGCAGTAGCTGGTTTAAGATGGTCCTCCCAGCCTGGCAAAGCTGCTCAAGCTGGTGGATCAGCTGGTTTTCCAGTTTGAGCAGCTAAATCCAGCTTAAAAAGTGACCAAAACACAGCTAGACCAGCTTGTTACACCAGCTAAAATCAAGCTGGGAGACCAGCTGAAACCAGCTCACCATCTTATGCTGGTCTTAGCTTGATCTTTTAGTAGGGTAATCCAAATCCCAAGTTACAATTACAAGAAATTTGTTTTTGTTTTTTTCACTTTTTTGTATTTTTACCAACAAAAGCCACTTGGTGTCATTGGTTTGTTGTATACTCTTGTCACAAACTATGAAAACTACATTCTGAGAGCTTTCCAGTGATATATAGTTTGTTGATATTTTATGTTTATAATAGGGTTTTAGTGTAATAAATATGTAAAAACAAATTGGGACCACTGTTTGGCCCTTGACCTTTTAAAAACTGACTTTCACTATGTAATTTTGTTCAAAATGGTGCGGAAATATGAAAACTACACTCTTAGAGCTTTCCAACAATATATAGTTAGTTATAGTATAGACTTTTAGTTTTAAAATAGGGTATTAGTGTTATAAAGGAGTAAAAACAATGACATTTTAGAAAATGACTCTCACTATGGCAATTCTTTCCCAAAATGATGATGAAAATGAAAACTACTCTCTTAGAGCTTTCCAATGATATATAGTTTGTCATGTTAAGAAGTAAATGTAGGCATCATGCTGGTGGGACAGTGACATTTAGCAGGATTATCAATATTTTAAGGCACACTATAACCATAAATAAACTACTTACTCTCCTTACATAATTTAATTTATAAAACACGGCTGAAATATGTTTTCTAAAGGCTTAGACCTTTCCAATAATATATAGTTTATTATGACTCGATTAAGTATTGAAGCAAACCTAGGTGTCCCGTATACGGGACAGGCGACAGTTAAAGTTAAATATACACTAACACTGAACATCTGCATTCCTGGGCCAATCAAATGGTTGGATATGTTTCAGAACTCCTGCATCACAACAAAACTGCGTGACTTTCTGTATGTGGCTGAGAATTTACCAATGGAATGCAAAGAGAGGCCGCGTGTACGATACCTGAAGCGGAAGGTTCAAGCGCTCCATACCATCATAGGTCGTGCGTGTTATCGGGTATGTGAAGCTGTCACCAGTGTCTATCAACATATGAGTTGTTCTTTCGCCTGTTGTTTGTTATTGTGTGTGTTGTTTCTGTGCAGGATCTGGTGTATTTTACAGATGACTGTCAAGGTCTGGAGACAGGGTACAGCAACCCTCGAAACACAGAATATCGACTGCAACTCTTGGAAGATGACAACTAAAAGGCAAACAGTTTGTGTACATGTGTGCATACGTGTGTTTTAAAGGGGATATATCATGAAAAGTGCTATAATTGGGTCCCCAGTGCTTCTATCAACCTTGAAAATGTGTAAAGAAAAACAACCCAGTAACTTAGTCTTGGTAAACCATTTTCTGCAAGCATGTGAAAAAAATAGCTTAGAAGAGGATCCTATTATAATAATACCGCCCCTTAATCAGCACTATCCAACCACGGCACTGCCATTTAGTGCAGAGAAAAAGAGAGAAAAATAATTAACAGCACAATTGAGTTTCAATTTCAACAAACCATCATTATGGTGATCAGTGTTTGCATTTCATCAGCTCATTTGCATTTAAAGGGACACACCCAAATATGGCACATTTTTGCTCACACCTACAAAGTGGCAGTTTTTACATGCTTTAATAAATGATCAATATGGTATTTTGAGCTAAAACTTCACATATGTACTCTGGGGACACCAAAGATTTATTTAACATTTTTAGAAATTGTGAAATGTCCCCTTTAATAGGTTAGGCTGGCATTGAATTGGCCAGCTTTGTCTCTGGAGCTTGCCTTTTTCCTCAATAATTTTAATAATAAAGCACTAAGCTTTTTGGCTTTTTGACTACAACATTTATATGAGATATTATATGATTCAGCTACACCTTCATGAGATGCATATTAGGGCTGCATGACACATTGCTTGGTTGGATCAAATTATAAAAGCATGATTATTCATTATTTGTAATTTTTATCTTGGACTTTTTTTTAAAACAAGACACCATTTTCTATGTGTCCTTATTCTTATAAAAAAATAAACTATATGTTTATAAATATGAGTTGCATAATTTGGCAGTGATGTTTGAAACCGTTTGAAACTCAGTTTACGGCAGTGGATTTCAACTTACATCTGTCAAAGTGTAGTAAGACTCATTGAAGCACTCCTGTGATTGACCCTCACATTATACAAAACTACTTTTTACAATTACAGCTTTATTTTAATGGTAGGATTTTTTATTATAAGTATATTTTTGTATTTTTGTTTTTGTCCTGCAATGCTTTGGCAAAGATAGAACAGAGTTTTTCAGATCTCCAGATGATCGAAGAACATGGACAAGTAATCTGTATGATTAATTTGAAGCACATAATACTCAATATTTATTTACTCTTTATTTAAGAGAAAGAGCCAATAAAATGTTTTATTAAAAGTTATCATGTTCAACCAAACCGTTGAGGTGGCTTAATATGATTTAGATCCAACTTTATTTTCAGACTCAAAGTCCATTAGCAAAACTTTTCAAAAAGACAATACATAACAGCACAGAAGTAGCACAATGCACTTAAAAAGCCAGTTAAAACAACGTTTTCTCATAACTGATAATAGTGAAAAATCCAACCAACAAACAAATGTATACATCAAATTTCTTATTAAACCAGGAAAGGATTGCATTTATGTCTTACAGAACAATTCAGGTGCACTGCTCCATCTTGGTTTTTTCAACAGGATTGTGACCTGAAACTATGGGCTCTCTTTTTAACTTAAACCCACAGAGGAGCAGTATAAAAAGATGTACAATAAGCCCTCAAAAGGTTGATCAATCTTTACCTGATCCGAACACATAACAAATGGTCCCATTCCTATTTTTGTCTCATCAGATACATTGTATCCTCATCTTTTTATTTTTTACACTTGATGGACATTGACCCTTAACAAGTTAAGTCAGCTCAACTATACAAAATAAATAAAATTTGGGTCAATAAGAACAAAAAACATATGTTGTTTTTATGACCTGAACGAACTAAGAAAAGTGAAAAAGGAAAAAAACTGTTAAATACAAATTTCTTGCTGTGACCTACAAAGGGTTAAAATTATAGCGGTGTGATATAAACATTATATAAGAATTATGCAAACGTTTAATTATATTGTCGTTTATATTTCACCAGTGAGGAAATATTTGTGTGCTCCCTGTTTGTTGAAAGTTTTGTTTTGGTGCTTAGTCACGTGTCATTCACGGCTCAGGTGATTGGCTCAGAAGAGTTTCCAGATATGGTTCGTTTCCTGAAATTCCTCATTATGTGACCTGTTGCACGAATGGGCGTATATGAGGCGTTCAGCATGGAATAAAGTAGCGTAAAGGTGACTTGGCATAACTGCCCAAACAATAACTTTTGCAACTATACATTTTTGTAGTCTTCATGTAAATCTATTCCTGAAACTTGTCTTTGTAGCCTAGAGCAGGCCAAATTACACGGAGAAGTGATTTTCACTGTCACAAGCATACAGATAGATTGGCGGATGACGTTGTGGTTCACACGTGTACTTGATTCCTGCGTTTGGTGTCATACTGGAGCTGAGAGCACGCAGGTAAAGGCACACCCGCACCACTCTAACCCAGGTAAACACACTTTATCACATCACCACACTTAAAGACACAAAACAAAGATGACAGAAATTTAAGGGTTCAAATACGATTCAGTGGGTACCGTCAACTGGTTGCTTACCATCATTTATCATATATTCATCATTTATCACACTATAATATTTTCCTACTATGGAAGTTAGTGGTTACAATCAGCCGTGTGCTTACCATCATTTATCGAAATATCCTCTTTTGTGTTCATCAAAATAAAAACTCACACAGTTTGAAAACAACATGAGGATGAGAAAATGATGACAGAATTTTGATTTTTTTTTCGTGAACTAGGGCGCCACCTGGTGTCTGTAAACTGCATTGCGTGGACGTGCAAATCATGTTTCTGTCATGTCATAATTTTCTTTTTTTGCCTTTAAGAACAGTAAAGAGCAACAGTTTTCATAGTACACTGAGGTTTATTCTTTTCGTCATAATTCCTGTTTATTATAGTTTGTAATTTCTCTCTTCTCAGAAAGATGTGGTTAACCAGTTAAACCAGTTAATTATCGTGAACTGTATCAGCCAATTTGGCAATTATCGAATAAGCTTAAAGGTAAAAGTCACAAGAGACTAACAGCAGGGTTGCCCACTAAATCCCGACATTATATCTAATTAATTAATGAATGAGTACTCACGGCTTTTATCCGCATCAGATATGATATGTGACTGAAACGTTAGGGCTCTGTAATTGTTCATTTGTGCATTAGAATGGAAACACGCTAGAATCTTTGGTTTATTCTGAGCTTTAATTAATATTAACGCCACATTTGGTTTTGATAAACTCAAACTTTATCATTTTGCCCTATTTTTCCACTTTATACTGTGAACAAGTGAAGAGTTGCTCGTTATAGGACGTCATATAACTTTTTTTTAAGAATCAGAATCAAACAGTTAAAATTGATTAAGTGTTGTTGTGTGCTTGTTTTTCGAAAGTCTAATGAACTAATTTTAAAACTAAGACATTTTCATTATCATAGGCCTGTATCATGCTATTTCATTTTCAGGCAAATTTACGTCTTTTTTACTACTGCACTCTTTTAGGCCTAATAAATGTAGATTTAATTTAGATCCAAACATCTACCTGTAGGCTAATGCTTAAAATATGCATCACATGAAACAGTGTGCTATGTAGTATTGTCATGTTTTGGGTTTGTTTATGGATTACATTTTCCGACCCAGTGTTGCGTTGTTGTTTAGGTCTAAAAACCATGATCTCTGAAGTAACTGAAGAGACGTGTAGCAGTAAAAATAAACAAATTCCTGCAATTATATTATTACAGGTAATAAAATTTCGTTTTATATAATTAATATGTTTTTAATAAATGTGTTCTCTCAAATTTAGACGCATGCTGTTGGATAATAAATGAGTGTAGGGAAGGCTATTTGTGAATCATTATTCTTGTTTTTTTTACCCCAAAATACATGCTGTAGATTCATATTTTTTTATTTAACAGAGAAACACATTTGTAAGTCTGAATTGTGCAATAAAAACTACTATTAGCCTATTTCTCAAGTGATTTGTTATTGCTCTTAATTTTAGGTCTGAAATTATAAGGAGACGAAAAGTTTTTCAACAGTACATTAAGGGCCTGTTTCCTGGACAGGGCTTATCCTAGTCCCAGACCTTTTACGGAGATATCTTAACAAATATCAGTACCATTGTTTTAATGGCCAAGATGCACACCAGTATTGTTTTTTGTAGGTATGTCTGTGAAAAACTGCTTAAATGTCCTATAACTAAGGGCTAGTCCTGGATTTAGCTAAACCCTGTCCGGGAAACTGAGCCCCTACTGAAATAAGGTCAGATATCAAAAGGATAATTGCGGTATCATAATATTTTGTCACTGACAGAACATTTGGTTTTTCATTCATGATTACTGTTTTTCTTCTTGTTTTTTCTGTTTCCAGCTAACACCGCTAATAAAATATAAACTCATTTCAATGCGTCGCTAGAATCAAGTGTGCAGACAAATGTCTATTTGCTTTGTAAAATAATTAACTATCTACTGCAGTTGTTAATATCTTTGGTTTTGCAGTATAATTGAACGTGTTAAAACTGATGTGTGAACGAACGTTGGCAAGAATTATTTTTACAATATACACTAAACGTTGAGTTAAGTCATGTTGAGTTAAGTCAATGTGCTTCACATCTTTTAAACGTGACTTTAAACGGAAGAGGGCGCTGAAGCTAAACACAATAGAGCATCAGACATAAATCCTTTGAAATTATTGCATGTTTTCATCCAGATTTATTCCTTTATATACGTTGTGTATCATCCCATTGATGATTGAATCATTTTTGTATTTAATTGACACAACCTAGGAAAACACAAACGTATGGATATACATTGACTGTATTGTAAGTCGCTTTTGATAAAATATCTAAAAAATATAATTTTTATAAAGTTACATTTGTGTTCTCGCAAGTTTTTCTCGGCCCCGGTAATCAGAAGTAGAAAGTTTTGAGTTCTAATCCTGAATGTCAAAATATAACTGCATTAAATTGTATCAACATGTTGCTTTGACAAAGTCTTAGTTAAACAGTAAAGTGAATGCCTCATACAAGACAATTAAACATTTAAAGGAAAAAACTAAAAAAATCTGGGCCCCAAATGCTTAAATTGGCATCGAATGATTTTTTTTAATTTATTTTGATTTAAAATATTTGTTAGGCCTACTATTAACAAAACGCATGAACCGGGATTACCTTTGGAATTGTAAAAGTTGCTCAATTTCCTACATTATCGGATTTATGAAAAATTCGATTTTTAGTTTCAATGATTTTTGTTATTGATTTAATTTAGATATTTTTAGGCTATTTTTTATAAATAATATATTCGTCTAAGATATAAAATATCATAATGTAACGGGGTAGCCAACATAATGTTGGAAAGGGGGCTGAAAAGCCATCCCTGTTTGAATCTTTACATTTTCCTTCACGAAAGAATGACAGACGTGGCGCCAGAGAAATGAAGCGCTGATTCGCTTTGCAAACTTCCCGTTGTGATATTTTGGATGATAAAAACAAGTGACTTTTGTTTCCCTTTTAGCCTAGGGCGTGACGAGAGAGGGAGAGCGAGAGAGTAAAGAGCGGGACAGATCCCCCTCAGATCTTTTGTGAGAACTCTTCCCTACTTTCAGATTGCGCGCTCAGCCGTATGATTCTTATTGTCATTAGACCTTTTATTAATTACTTAAGAATCCGAGCAGAATGTTTTCAACTTAAGATCACCAGAAAGACACTCATTCTCTGAGCCTGCGGATATTCTTTTCTTATGAACTTTTTTTAACAAAAAAAAAACCGTTGAACTAAACACTTAACGTAACGGTCAAAACCGATCTTTATAAAATGCGCAATTGCCTTTTCGTCTCCGCTGTGTGTTAGGCCTACTGGAACATTATAAGTTTAACCCCTTGTCTCTTGTATGATACAGTTTCTCTAAGTTTGTCTGTGCGGTAATTTCATCCATTTAACAAGAGGATTGCAGTAGAATCATTTAAGGTAATTTCAAGTCCAAATCCGATCCGTAATTTGCCTAGCTTGTTCACAAGTGACGGTTTTGTAGATGTTGGTCTCTCCGAGGTCCAACGGCGCCAAGAAAATCTAAGTGGGTTATTTCAGGGCAATAAGCAACAGCTGTGGAAATAAGCTGCAGTCAGATGACAGTTTAAATACACGTTCACTGTGACACTCAAAGGCTGTCTGTTCTCCGTGGGGGCTTACATTTCTGCAAGAGATGATTTACTTTTGCCGTGTTTTGATGTTGGCCTTTGTCAACTAATCGATAGACCCAATTATGCCATACCGAACCAAGCCACGTGTCAGCAAATGTTTTCAATTTTCTTGTTCTGGGTGTTCTGCTTTTCCCTTACGAAAATTAAAACAAAACAAAAAAACATGGCTACTGCAGTAAAACTATGGTTTTGCTAATAGTACACTGTAGAAAATCAGCTGTAGTTATGCAGCTGTTTGCCAGTAACTTACTGTAGATGTAAATGCATGTTGTTTACAGGCAACAGTTTGTTTAAAGTTAAATGAACATTAGACATTAGGTATTTGTCATTACAGAGTAGAACTGTAGAGTAGCGGCCTCGTGCAGAGCATTCTGGGAACCAGAAATCCTCATCAACCTTTTTCTGTTTTTACCTTCAGATTTTGGTTCCCAGAAAGCTTTGCATAAAGTTGTTATTTTGTAGTTTGATTTTAAGGTAAAGACTTGTTAATGTTTACAGTTCATGCTTTGAACAAACTGTTGCAAGTAAATAACAAAAATATAAATCTACGTTAAGTAACTGGCAAACAGCTGCCAGAAATACTGTAATTTACTAATACTGAATTTTTAACGCGTAAATCATACACAAAAAATACTACACTTTTAGTAAGGAATGGTTCTGGTTTTAGTAGTTGCAGTTTTAATCTGACACCTTTATAGTGGTATCTTTTTTTTAATTTTAGGAGTAAAGGGCATAACATTTCTGGATCATCACACGGTGATATAAACGTGCACGTTTACATATAATTTTACAGAATCTGCCTCTGGACAATTTTTAAAGACAAGGAAACTAATAAAAAATTCAATTTATTGTTAATTTATTTAACAAATATATTCATAGTATAAAAGGTATTTTCATCCAAATGTACAATATTTTACAGTTCCCTTTCAAAGGGAATCATTAAAACAACAGTCACTGTTGTTTATTTTTTAAATGCTAGGTTCAAAACATTCATGAGTTTCATATACGCATTGCTATGAATGCAAATGTGAGATACGGACTGCTTCCACCCAACCTACCTTTGACTTATTACTATGTGAAAGTACAGGCCGTGTTAAATGCCACCGTTTGATTGAATCAGCTCCAATTTTATCTGAAGGGAATTGCTAAGAGCTGCAGCCAAAACAAACATGTCTGATCAGTCTGAGAAACAAGGTGTCTTAAGCTAAATGATACATGCTATATCCCATGTGCGTGTACAGTCCCATTGGAGTCATCGAGTGCCTGTGGAGCTGATGTGATCCGCTGTAGGCGGACACCTGAGCGCCCAGTGGAAACGAAATGCCGAAGGCCGGAGGAAGCATCGGCTTGGTGGCCATCTTCAGTTTCTCGAGTTCGGCCTCTTGGAGCCTCTTGGCTTTGGCTCGTCTGTTCTGGAACCAGATCTTCACCTGAGTTTCTGTTAGATTCAGTGAGCTGGAGAACTCGGCCCGTTCAGCGATGGACAGGTACTGTTTCTGACGGAACTTTCGCTCCAGCGCCAGCAGCTGCGACGTACTGAACGGGGTTCGAGGCTTCCTGTTGGTTTTATGTTTTCTTAGGGGACACGCGGGAGGACTGAGACGCCCTGAAGTGGATAAAACAACAAAACCTTAAGGTGATTGAAGATTAAACTGACCTGTTATGTTTTGGAGGCGTCTTACAAGTCCGGACTTTGTATGCCTCTTAAATATGTATTTTTATGCATAATTAAATATTAATACAATTGTTAAAATGTATTAAAATTGCATTGCAAAAATTAAGCATTGTATTCTCATTGGTTTAACCATGGTAATTGTAGTAAAACCACATAGCCACAAATTGACTGTAGCCTCATCACAACAACCATAGTTTGCCATGATATTTGAAGTAACTCCTTGTTAAACAATGTCTCCCACAGAACCAAGTTTATTTCATTTATATTAATTATACCCGTTGCTATAATTTTCCTAAAAGGTAATTTAAGACAGTAGGCTACTAATTTTTAGTGTTTAATCATGGTGGCGTCCAAATACAACTGCCCAATAACAATTTAAACATGAAACATTCATTAACTTACTGGGAGAGAAACGGGGATTTTGGATCCATGCACTCCGCTCCGCACACTCGGAGCTCTCTGCCTTCAGCGGCGCGTCTTCTTGCACTTTCAAAACGTCAATTGAGAAACGAACGGTGGACCGATCCGAATCTTGAGCGAGGGGGTGTGATGTCCCAGCATTGGAGCTGCTCGGTCTCCGGTCTGACATCAGGGCTTCAACGCTAAAGGGAAGAATCTTCGGTTTCTCTCCGTCGTCTTCCACACCCACTCCGGCATGCGTCTCTCCTTTAAGTCCTATAATTACGCGAGTATGATCCCCAGGTTTAAAACTAACATCTTCAGAAGACATGGCGACAACCGGGGCCATACACGAGTCACGGATCTGAGTTGTCCCGTCAGTGTGTGATGAAGGATTTGATGCTCAAAACATCATGGTGTTGAACTCGTGTGAGCTAATAACGCGCACATGATCCAATCAGAGGAGAGTGGGGAGGCGCTTCAAGTTTCTCTTGAAGTTTGACTGTTGTGTTGTGTCGTGTATTGTTATGCGTTGTTGTGCGGTGTAGTGCATAGAATGAAGCGTTAAATGATGAAGTGGCGTTATTGTGCTGAAAGGAAACCATTAACGGGTACCGGTGCACCAAGCATAATATTTTTTTTAGATTGTATCATAACAATACTGTTTGAGGTTACATGGTGGAAAATGTCTATGTTGTTTAAATTAGTCTACATTTTGCTAAATGACACAATTTTAACTAAAAAAGTGGTCGATTCCAGGATTTGAAACCCGTCGTTGGGAAAAATAAATGTAAAACCAAATTTATATCTAAAGGCAACGCAAGTCGTAGATCTGTTATAAGTCTGGACTCAAGACTTTAATTGTAAGATTCGTGATCGTTTTATGATGTCTCCCGATCTAGTTAATCGTTACATACAATCAATCAGCGGTGATTGGTGTCTTGTGGGTAATTACTGAGTTTTGGTGCCAGCAGCGGCGGATCAAAGCGCAGAGCCGCATGACATCAAAAATCACTTTCTTAACCATTGCACATATTTACTCACCTCTCCTCTGTACAAAGAGGTAGTGTCATAATAAGGAACACAAATGTTTAATATGGATTGTAATGATCTCGGCCTAATTCAGGGCTTCACTGTTGGAATTAAGAACTTTCTTTCTTGAACCAACTCACTACTTTCCTAAACTGTAATTGGTTGTAACTGATAAAATTACACGCAAGCATTTCCTTAATTTCACATCCGGCGCTTAAGCGGAATAAATCTGTAATTATGCTTGGAGACACTTAGAGCCCATTAGATGAAATGAGTGGCGCTGTGTGCTGTGCGCTTTGAAGTCTCGCGCTCTCACGCGCTGCAGGAATGTTTGATCCTCGCGCAGTAAAAAAGCTGCATAAACACAGATCTGCACACACGAAATACATTATAGCCACCAGCTCTTCGAAGAAAAAGAATGTTCTTTGTTGATCTCATTAACACTGTTACAGAGTAGTAAATATCTTCCTTTGTTTGTTTGTATTGGTACACAGTGAGCGCGAGCTTTGTGGGGACACAAAGTCGGGGGCAATTAGCATGCCAAACACTTTTAAAGGCAATGGTGTGCTGTGGAAAAGGTGATTACCATAGTTTTTTATTGAAATCTCACAGCAACAAATGAGGGCAGATCTGTAATACAAAGCGCATCTGAGCTTTGTTTAACTTCACAAACTCCACCTTTGATTCTGAGTCTAGAGGCAGGCACGTGAGACAAAGAGCCTTTGTCGTCTCGCTCCGAGAGTTGTCTTAACCCTTTTCATGCAGAGTCTGTCAATTCTGACTTAAAAGGCTCCGCGTATTTATCAAAAGACGGCGAGAAGGAGACGTTTGCCCCTATAGTGAAAACTCAGTGATTTGTCCCATCACAGTATGTTTAAACGCGCAAACGTTGTTCGCATACGTTCGTTGAGTCTTCTGGAATAAAGTTCTGGATTATGAGTAAGGGGATCACGACAGATGCGTTGATTGAGTCTTTACGCGAAGAGAAGAATGCGCGCGCTTGAAAGTTTTGATCGCAACATTATGATGCTGGTGAAGATGAAAGAGGCGGCTGTAGGAATCATTACACATAATGTCTCCTATTTCAAGGCAATTAGCGCAATCAGCCATAAAGCGCCACTCCATGCCTTACGGTTATTTAAGCTCCTAAATGCCGCAGTTTAGTTTTGCCTTCTCTCTAACCTCCGTTTTTTCGCTCTTTCTCTATTCCACTGCACCACGGTCAGTCGGTGATTGACAGATGACGTATTTTTCAATTGGTTATGTCAGTGAGTGACATCAGTATTTTTGTATGTACACAATTTAAAATTATTAAAGTAAGTTGAGTAAATATGCCCAAATGAATGCTTTAAGAACTTTTTTACATTTGTATTCCTGCTTCGTTTCAAGTATTTTGCTGGCCTTTGACATTGTACATATTGCGGATATTACGCATGGAAACACAATATGTATTTTTAATTTGGCAGTTTTCTTAGAGATTGACCTCTACATGACACTCTCTTAAGCACGCGACACTGTTTGAATGCGCGCATACACACTCCTGTAGGCGCGCTGGTACTGTTCGATAAAAGCGCATTACTCTGAATGAGCGCGTGTCTCAATTACCTACAGATGAAATTTAATTAGCGCTTAATACACACTGAGCTCGCTAATAACATTAATCTCAACTCAGTGAACTGAATAACGCACTTGATCTGCTCCTGCTGAGTGCTTAATAAAACCTAATGAGTTGCTTAATAAGCGGATAACAAGCTAACAAATCAAATACTGACACAATGTGGTAAATACGAATAATTTTGACACACCATCAAAACATTAAATCCACTTCACGCGTATCAAAAATAGAACTAATTAGTCTGATCTTTCTCAACAAGATAATTTATTTTATATTTACACAATTTTAAGGGCAACCAATGTATTTTTCCAGTATATATTGTGTATATTTGTCTTAGGCTATTTCAACAAAATGATGGATGAGATTGTAATCATTAATCTACCCATGAGAAAACTCCTCTCTTCTTTTAACCTTAATCTTTGTTTTATAAATAAAAAAAACCGTGACAATGGTTTATCTATATTATATTTAAAGTCAATTTTAAATCTAAAATTTCAATACAAATTTATGAATTTGTAGTTGAACCTTTGCCACGCAGTATTCAGGATAGCCTATATGAATATATTATTAGGCTATAATGTATTGTTGGTTATGTATGGGTTCTATGATGTGTCTGTTCCAAGAATAGGAATATGCACATAACATTTATGCAGTCACATGACATGAATCATTATGACTAGATACAGTAAGTTTTTCGCTTGTTCCTTGTGTGTGTCTGTGTGTGTGTGTCCGAACTAAATATGATGCTGAGTTTATTTACAACCTACAAATGTATAATTTAGCTGTTAAACAAGCAAAGCAACATAACCCGGAGCTTAAATCCCCTTTGATTACATGATGCAGTGCAGAAGCTCTGGTGGTCATGATAGCTCTATCAGATAAAGTCTAAGAAACCCTTAAAGGGATAATTCATCCAAAAAGGAAAATTCTGTCATCATTTACTCGCTCTAATGTTGTTAAAACTTCTTTGTTCTGATTAACACGAATGAAGATATTTTAAGGAATGCTTGTAACCAAACCGTTCTTGAGCCCCATTCACTTCCATAGTAGGAAAAAAGAATACTATGGAAAGGGATGGGGCTTACAAAGGGTTTGGTTACAAACATCCCTCAAAATATCTTCCTTCGTGTTCATCGAAATAAAGAAATTTATACAGGTTTGTAACAAAACTAGAGTGAGTAAATGATGATAGAATTTTCATTTTTGGGTGAACCATCCCTTTAATTAATGCAACAAGCAGTTTAACATCGAAAATACTGATACATTTTCTTCAGACTTAGCTTTTGATTTTTTTCTGTCAATAAATATATATTTATAAATATTTAGGCTACATATATTTTTGTAAATATAGAAATATTTCAGATTAAACATTAAATGCTTTGTCATAAATAAAACTTCTCCTAAATTATAAATAAATGTGAATTTACTATTTAATGTAGTCTTAGACACCCGGATTCCAACATTTCTAACTTGAATTTCTTATTATTAAAACGTTTTAAACCTCATGGGGATTTTTTCCCGTGTGGATTCGTTTCTGTAATTCTGTCTCTGTGGTAACGCACTCGACCTGCGGGCGTTTAATAACGGGTGCCCGTGACAGTTAAATGAAAATATCCCTCAGGAGTTCACTGACGTGCACGATTACCACGATAAATCTGCAACAGTACGTTTTCCGCTTCTGGTTTCCATCTGTGCATGAGGTCAAGTCGCCGCTATAGACGTTGATGAGCCCGTTAAAGCGCGATTGATTTCGGTTGATCTTCACGATCAGCTCGTAAGCCCCTATCAGTCCCGCCGCACATTGAGCGCGGGGCAGTTTGTCTCGCGGCCCGCAGTTTCGCGCGTTAACTGCCCCGCCTCTCAAACCCCACGCGCCCCATAATTAATTCCTCATTAGACAGCTCTTTATTGTTTAATTTGTGCAGTTCGTAATCAAATTGGGCAGATTAATTGCTACAAAATTTAGGAGTCTTGAAAAATGAACGGGTTTAATTTTCTTCGCTGTATTTCTGCCGCTATAAATTGTCCTTCTGTTAGCCAGCGGGCGGTTTTGTGCTCAGACGCCTCTGACAGATTCTCTCGCGCCTCGGTGAAGCCATTTAACAGAACTTATTAAAACGCCATCACAGCCATATATTTCTGTTACAGGCCTAATTGTAAAAGTCAGCACTACAAATTCACGTTTATCTGTGCCTGAGGTCTTCAGCTTTATAGAGAGAGACCGTAGGCCTGTGTATTTTTCTATAGTCTATAGTCTTTAGCCAGTTAGATACAGAATGAGCCTGTATTGACGCAGCGTTGACGTACAGGAACACATTTACTGTACTTCTACTGGACCTACAGTGATTGACAACAAATCTGACAAAAATTCAGCATTTTTTTGGTTGGATTTATTTTGTTAATTAAAATGTACTTTTTTAAAATCAATCTTACACACTGTAAAATATTTTCTGTAGTTATGCAGTAACTTAGATTTAAATGTATGTTTTTTTTACTGACAACAGTTTGTTAAAAGTTAAATGAATATTAAACATTAACATAAGTCTTTATCTTTACAGAATAAAACTATGAAATAACAGCCTCATGCAAAGCATTTTGGGAACCAGAAATTCTCATCAACCTTTTTCAGTTTTTTCAGTCAGATTTTGGTTTCAATGCTTGGCATGAGGGTGTTATATTATAGTTTTATTCAGTAAAGACAAAGACTTGTTAATGTTTACTGTTCATTAAACTTTGAACAAACCTTTGCCAGTAAATAACATACTACATTTAAATTTACAGTAAGTTACAGGCAAACAGCTGCCAGTAATACTGTAATTTCTACAGAAAAGTTTAACAGCAGCTAACACATGTACCGGCGGTTTCCCGGACCAGAATTAGCTTAATCCAGGACTAGGCCTTAGTTTAATTAGGAAATATAACTAGTTTTAACAAACATAAAGTAGTTAAAGTAGTTTTTAGTTTGGACAGCTCTTACATTTATTTTAGTCTAGGACTAGTCTAATCCATGTCCGGGAAACCGCCCCGTAGTGTCAATCTTACAGGCATAGGGATCAATTTAAATTTTAGTAAAAAAAATCTTTCATTTGTTGCAGATAAATGTAGAAATGTTATTTCAAACAACGTCTGTTACCCAGTCTCATTGAAGACATTTGAAGTGGTTGAAAGTTTCATGTTTTCCATATTATGAGCAGGTTTGTGTGAAGGTTTTGGGGTACATAAAAGTATCATTGTCTTAAAAAGAAAACGATTACATCTGTGAATCACACTAATAAAGATTCTGACAGAGTGCTGGAAGGGTTCAGACAATAAATAACATGAAATTACAGTCACAGCATACCTCATTAACTCTGTCATGTCACAGAAAGTTTTCTATTCTGTTCTGTTTAACAAAGTCTGCTGTTTTATGAAGTCTGAGTCAAACCAACGCACACACAGTGTGATGAACAAGCTTATGATGGCAAAGGTCAAGAGTGATTATGTCTGTATATATACACACACCGCTTTAAAAACACTCTGAAGTGAAAGCAAATGAAAGAGAGAAATATACAGCTGTGGATAAAAGCATGTGTATAATAAATCATTGCATTTAAAATAACTAGAAAAAACATATTCTTATCAATTATTTGTATGAATGATTCTAATGGTGGTCTTTTGATAAATTAAAGTCCCTGTGTATTTATTATTTTTTAAACCGAAATATTGAGAAATGCACAGGAGTCTCACCACCTTTTGGTTCTGATTCATTTCAGTTCAGATGGCAGGTTCACAAAGAGTGAAGAATAAGAGATGTAAATCTCACATACAATAAGACACATTTATTATCCTTAGCAGTTAAACGAAATCATTTTTCAGTATGAAGATAATATTATTTCCGTTCTTTCGGATTTCAGGGAAGGGCAAAAGAAATTTAGAATCCAGTGATTTACAATCTGAATGAATTATCATTAAAGATTACCATATTATATACATTTACTGCACTTTTCTGCCCATTGCTTAAGAAGTTTCCATGGTGACAAAAAAGTCGATGGGACCAACTCATGTGTGTACCGTCCTCTTCATCACATGGTCTTCTACTGTGTCCGTCCCTGATGACAGCTCGGCATTACTGCATTGAATTGCTCAGTAATACGCATGCACGCACGCACACACACACTTACACGTATGTGGGTCAGCAGTCAGGGCAGTTAAAATAAATGAAACATGTTTCTTCTGGTTTGTTATTGTAACTCAAGCTGATAAACGCCCATGACTGAGTGCTGGAGACTGTTTATATTCTCACCCTCAGTGCACAATTACACACCTCACTGACCTTGACAACAGCATGGACTCATTTTCCTGACATTACTTTGTGTGTATATTTACTTACCTATACTTTAACAACAAAATCGTCTCCAGAAGTGAGTTAAATCGCAGCCATGACGTCCTCAATTGTAAAATGATTCATAAATAATGTTTTTGTAAGTGTTCTCTTAGTCTTTCAATTGGTCTGTGTTTATTTCAAAGTACAGTAAAAGTCTATGGTGTATTCTCACATGCGTGTATGTCCACCAGTGTATATGTGTCTGTGTGTGTAAAGTGCTTTTAGGAGGGCAGTAATAAAATAACTGCTGCTATTTACATGTTCACTCTTTGTGGTTTAAAAATGTTTGATCATGTCAACACAAACATACTAAAAGCAATAAAGACAGCAAGTGTCAAAATTTCTTTCTTTCGGTCTCTCTTTCTCTTCAGCAGATGAAACCTGCACTATGACATTGGGGATAAGAGATCATTTTGCAGCCTGATACTACAATCGTTTAATTTCTTTTCCATTTATCTACATTTATTAAAAAGAAAAATACTGAAATATCATATATACATTCACGCAAATATTCAGACCCATTGCAACAACACACATAATTTTGCCCAGGTGCCTCTCATTTCCCTTTAAACCTCATTCACACAGCACTTTTTTTCAAGAAAATTTCCGTAAAATTGTCAGAGAGGCTTCTGTGTGAACACACACGCGTCCCGTAAATGTTCTGGGATTGTTCCCATAAAGAGGACCTCGTAACATTGCCGCAACATTTACGGAAAGCGCTGTGTGCTGACAACAGACAGAAACAATGCCGTAAGGGCCGTGCCATCGCAACAAGAAGTTATGGTTCAGCTCTTTGACACAGGGATTTAACGCAGATCAACATTTACGACGAGAAATGTCGGCAAACTGGACTGAAGCAGAGATCAGGGAGCTCGTCATATCCACGCTGAAAATGAGATCATTCACCAGCATGACAGAACAGCGCATCACATGCTCCTTATGATCTTAAATCATAAGCTAAAATACTTGCCTGTGGTTTCTCGAGAGCGATAATAAGTAAACTTCTGACGCTGTGGAAAAAACCTATCAAATGGCAAGATTTTAAATACGTAAAGTGTCTTTAGTATGTGTGTAAATGCAGGCATAGATTCCGGATAATCCTTGGCAGTGGGTATGGAGCAAAAATCAAACAATCCCGGACAAATCCGTGCTCCAGAGATCCTGTGTGAAGATGGGACAAAGGACAACCATCACTACAGCCCTTTACCCATCTGGGCTTCTCCTCTCCTCAGTGCAAAATGCAGAAACGCCTGCTTGGAGTTTCCAAAAAGGCCTTCAGGTGCTTTTGTGCAAACTTTCATGTGTTTTGTACTGAGGGAAGACTTCTGGACACTCTGCCATAAAGCCCACGTGTGGCATTTTTAACCGTAAAAACATTTTTTCATATTTAGCATTAAAATGTTCTGCACCACAGATGTTTCTCCTAAGAAAAGACCATGGGATCTTTAAGTGTCTCCAAGTTTCAGAAGAAATCTCAAAAGCCAGCTGTTTAAAAGACATCAATGGTTTTAAAAATATAGGTGCTACATGATGACTTAGAAGAACTCATTTTGGCTATATTGCATAAAGAACCTTTAATATCCCAAGAACTTTTCTGTTTCACAAAAGGTTTCTTTGTGTGGTGGTTAAAGGTTCTTTAGACTGAAAAAATCCTTAACACCTTAAGATCAAGGTTTGAGCTCAAGCATTTTAAGTAGTTTTTTTTACTGCATATTTGTTTAATTTCACCAACCTTTTTAGTATAAATGTGTGAGACGGCTTTACTGAAACACATCATCTGAGCTGTGAATGAGTTATACACCTTATTCAGTCCGTTGCCATGTTGATTCCAATACGAGTGGAGGATTGTGAGGATGGACAAACCTATTGTTTTGTATTAGGATGCTGATCATTCAGCCTTCAAAACACAGAAAATACATCATTTTAGAAATTTCCGAAGAAAATTACTGCTGGAAATCTGTTGCTAATCGGATGTGTGGAACTAGGTGGTCTAAAGTGATCAAACACTTTTACAATCACCACCAGCCTCACTTGCATTTAAAATACACTTATCTAAATGACTCTGTTATTGCTGTAGTTATAGTTTGGTTGCTCAAATATTTGTTTTGAATTTAGTTTCATTCATCCCTTTTCTTACAGTCCTTTTCCAGACAGTTTGATGATACGATAGACCCAAAGGTGTGTTTGTTTGTGTAAGTTGCTGTGTGTTTGCGGCTGTGATATTTCTTGTGGGTTGTTTAGCACGTTTTATTTATCCTTCCTGAGGAAATCATTTGTAATTTTAGTGTTGAGCTCTGAGTCTACTGAGACACAATCCAGTGTTATTTATTTATAGTGGACATTTTTAAGATCAATCTCTGCTACTCCCTTTAATATGGTTGAGTTACAAGAGATAAAACGGTACATTAACCGTATGCATGGCACAAGTTCTTAGTGACAGTTCTGAGTTCAGATTTGTAGCCTTGTCTCTGCAAGGTAAAACCTTGGATTAACTGATTTGAGATCAGAATAAACTGGTCATCAGGCTCAGATATACAGAAGCTGCTTTGAAACATGATCAAGTTTGCTGTATTTATGCAGCAGTTTGCCAGTAACTTACTGTAGATTGTTCATGCTTTGCATGAGGCTGTTATTTTAGTTTTATTCTGTAAAGATAAAGACTTGTTAATGTTTAACATTCATTTAGCTTTGAACAAACTTGTGCCAGTAAATAACATAACTTTAAATCTACAGTAAGTTACTGTAAAAAAACTGTAATTTCTACAGATTTTTTGTGTACAGTATCATTTATTCTCATTTAAACAGAATGGTTTGTGTATATGAATATGAATTCTTCATGTTCTTTCTACCATAGGTGGTTTGCAAGTGTGGATATAACCAGGTCTCTAGTAAAGGAGATTTAAAAAAAAAAAAAAATCACTGTGTCTCTGTGTGGTTATGATAAAGTTTGATTTATGCTGTTGTGGCATTTATGATCGGATCCAACACACACATCTCTCTGCTGTCACATGATTACATACATAATCAAAGCTCCTCTCTGCAGTTTAGGATGTAAAGCTTCAATGAAACATGAGGTTGAACATAAATTTATGGCCCATCAGCTGGAGAGGAGTATATGCCCAGACCAGACAGCTGCAGAGGAGCACCGTAATCCAGAGCACCAGGACCTGGGATGCTATGCAATTAGCTTGACCTGTGATAGGCTGATATGTAGCTGAATTAATTGACAGACCTCTTAAAATCTACAAATCAGGCAATCTCAGTGGATGACACCACCACATGACTCAACATCAGCGACGCCCTGCCTGTTTGGCTATATATGATAATTGTGCAAATAATGGAGCGTCAACATAGGAGGAGCAGATAAAAACAGTAGAAAATCACAATCATGTTCACCACCATAGGAATTGTAACGATTAAGGTTTGTTTTCATTTTAGTCCTGTTATTTCACATTTATAAGTTATTTCACATAAGAAATGTTTACAGAAAGTTTGCAAAACATAATTTTGAAAAATAACCCAGTTGTATGTGCTTTTATAAGATTGAAACAGATGTTTGATAAAACAGTATTAATCTGTTTTTATCTCTCCCAATCTTCTTGAACCATTTGTCAAATTCACAGTGAATCACCCACACACAGGACTGTCTGAAGTCAGTGGTTTGTGTGTGGTTGTGTTAATGTGGTGGGAGGCTCCATAGTGTGTTTGTCTGAGGGTTTTTTGTGTGTTGTTGTCACTGATGTCATTGTGTGTTAATGTGTTAAAGAAAGCATTAAAATAATATGTTAAATTGTTCTACATAGAAGATAAATATTATCCAGAGACGTTTTACATGTCCATTTACAACATAAGATGCCTTAGAATGAAATTGTCTATTATTACCTTATTCGAAAGGGTCATGAATAGCAATGTTGAGCTCTCTGCTGATTGGCTGTTTCACAAAGCAGTTCAGTTCAGTAGCTCTGTGTGTGTGTGTGTGTGTGTGTGTGTGTGTGTGTGTGTGTGTGTGTGTGTGTGTGTGTGTGTGTGTGTGTGTAAACAGACCTTATGTTAAAGTCTGTATCAGATGAAGAATTTAAGGAATAATCAATTGTTTGGAGATTGTTTATGGATATTTCTGATTTGTTAGATTTTTCAGTATGGACCTGCAAAACATAACGTCAATTAGAACGTCTGCCTAAACGCTAGCATTTAGCATTAACTAGCATATAGCGCTAACTCAGCAGTCATAACTTTGTTTTTAGTATTGTAACAACATTGTAATTAATTTAAAGCTCACACATGCTGTTTCTGCATTTCTGATGTTAATCTGGAGTACCTATAGAGTAGTATTACATCCTTTACATCTCCGAAGAGTCTTTAGTTGAATCCAATTTATAAAAGAAAGATTAGCTTTATTGAGTCTTTCCGATAACGTACCAAAAAATGAAGGAGGAGTTACTACCGCGGGAGGAGCGAGTATGAGTCATGCAACACTATACAACACTGTTTAACTTATATGATTCACTACATGTTCGTGTCATTTATATAATATGCACGCGCTTATTTCCAACATAAGACAGAAGTCTTACCGCATGCAACTCATGACCCGGTTGGGACTGGCTTTTTTCTCCTTACATCCAAAAACACACTTCTTCTTTCGTGCCATTGTTGAGTTTTAAAATTAAACAAAGCTGTGTCGCGTGATGTGATGTTTGCAAGTTCTAGCGTCTCCCGCTGATTGACAGGTGGGTGGGGATTTTCTGGGGGAAGTGCCCATAAAAATAAGTGATACGTATAGAAACCCCTGAAATGTCAGCTGGACCTGTAATCGAAAAAAACTTTCTGAAACTTGTACAAACCCTGGCGAAGTGCATTCGGCACAGAAATACTTTGTAACACGCCAAACTGCTTTTTTGACACGTTGCCTACGTTTAGCATGAGGGAACAACTCTACAACTGTGCGTTAATAAGTCAGAATGCATGAAATACCATTGAGCCACCCCTTTAATGTTGGGGCATACATCTTGACTTTAATGTCACAGTTGGTGTTATGTTGAGAATGGCCTGTTTTCCCACACTCATGCATGCATGAGG
Organism: Misgurnus anguillicaudatus; assembly: GCF_027580225.2. Classification (NCBI taxonomy): domain Eukaryota; kingdom Metazoa; phylum Chordata; class Actinopteri; order Cypriniformes; family Cobitidae; genus Misgurnus; species Misgurnus anguillicaudatus. Next base: position 27,720,667 of record NC_073352.2, on the reverse strand, counting down.
TTTACATAAGAAGGAGGAAACAATCATGTTTGAGGCTCACAATGTCATTACCATGTACACAACTCTTATTATTCATCTATGCCTAGATAAATACAGTTTTACATTCCACAGCACCTTTAAATATGTCATTATTAAGTTGAAATCTACTCAGTTGTGAATTAAAGTGAAAAGGTCCTTTAATAAAAGTACTTCAGTACTGTAAATAAACAGCAGTCTGTGGGTTAAACCCCAGTGCACTTATGCTCCAAAGGAACTTTTCATAACCTGGGGTTAAAAGTAGCGTAAGCCCAAATGGAAAAATACAAATGAATGTTAAAATGAAACATTTACACACTCACATACATATACACCAGCATGACTCAGAAACATTCTCCATAAAACCAGTAACTCTGTTACGCTGTAGTCCAGCGAGAAAACAGAAATCGTTTATGGTGGACATTACAGAAAAGTATGTGGGTGATGTATATGGATGTATGATGGCGTCACAGAGGGGCGATTCAGAGGCCGATTGGAGGGCAGTAAAGTCTTACTTCAGTATCACTAAGGGCGACGTCTCTACGGCTATTAGTTGTGTTTATTGAGAGTGACACACTGATGATGAAAGACATCAAAGCCTTGAATGCCACATTATAGAGGAATGTCAGAGGAAACCATGCAAGAAATCAAAGTTTGTATAAGGGTTAATTAGAGCTCAGATCCAGTTTCACTGAAAGGGCCGTTTGCTCTGAAATACAGCAACGGTTGCCAGAATTGAGCTGGGAACAAACTCGATGTTCGGTTACAAGTTTTAATGTCACAGTAACACACAAAATTTCCCTAATTTTATTCTTAACAGTTATATGTTGATGACAGCTGTAAATGACAATTCAAGAACTGTGAATTTGTTCTGCGAGTCCCGCTGCTTTTGGTTTGAGTCATTTTGGCTTAAAATTTCGTACAGTTCCAACAAACCTGCAGTTTAAATCTCACAGCTGCATGCGTGTCACATGCATTTTCCTTGCGTGTATCTTTCAATTTGTTTGGTCATGCTTTAAAGCATTTGAGCATTTTTAGACCAAATAACATTTTTTCAGTTGCAAGACTTTTGCAAAACAGTGCAGACCACCATCCACTTTATTGCAAAGCAGCTCACATTTTTCTGCTTAACATCTGTGCTCACAAAGACAAAAGATTATGTGGTATTAGATTAAAAGCTGTAATGTTTTTAGGACACTGACATCATTTGTGTAAAACGTGCCATGATGATAATGAAGCTTTTTGGTTTCAGTTTTCAAATCACTCCCTCCTGGAGGTCTCAGGACGAACACATTTGAATTGTGTTTCCTTTATGAGTTAAGAGTTTCCAGTCATGTTAGTTCATATCTCATAGTTTATCCACTGTAATTACAGCAATGAAAGATGTCACCAAGTATTTCCATGGCACTGAGGTGAAGCCTATGAAAGGACCTTCTCTTCTGCTGCAGTGCATGATGGGAAGGGCGTTGTTCTCCTCAGCACTAATGTTAGACAGGATTTGGCAGCGCACACAAACAGGAAATGAGAAAACACACTTGCTGCTTTATTAAAGCTGCTCCTTATATGTTTAAAACTTTTATGTACTTCCAACGTTGCGTAACCACGGTAACGAGCGTGTCCGTCGCAGGTATGTGATGTCAGAGCGGCGACGTGTCAGTCATGGCCGCTGATATTACATTATTATTCAAAGCGAGCGTTAAAACGGTGAAAACGCGCAATAAAGCGCTCGGACTGACGGAGACGAGCAGCGCGAAGAGACCGCGACAGAGAAACACGTTCAGCTCTAAAGCTAAAGAAGTGGTGAGACGATTTGTTTTCACTTCAGACTCTATTCACTGTAGTTTTAGTAGGCTGTCATCGTATTTTACCTCACAGACACGAGATCGATGAGATCAAGTTTTGTTTTACGTTTAAAAACAGTGTCTGCGACCGAATAACTATTTACATGTGTAGATATAGTGTTCAGATCATTGTGTCATTACTGTGTTTGATAGTCCATCAGTGTTTGTGTTCTGTGGGATCGAACCCATGACCTTTGTGCTGACAATTAAGCATTCATTCTTTCATTCATTCATTTCTTTACATCTCTGTGTTTGAATGCATCCCATTTTAGCCTAAAAGTCTATGTTGCATGGCTCCCCACTATCAGAATACTTAAAAATCTGTAATGTCTGATTTATATTGAATTATTATTGTTAACTTCAGATGTCCATGTTTCTTATTTCATGTCAGCCACTTGCACATCTCTGCTGTTTATTGCCAGACATTTGGTGTCATAAGGTGTTTGTTAGATATCACATGCGTATTGACATGATAACTACAGAAATAACTGTGTGAGATGTGTATACTTCAGCGCATAGCTTAAAATGAAACTCACAAACGTAAACCTTAGTAGGTGATTTCTATGCAAAGCTTTTAATCATGTTTCTGCATATAGGGTTATGTCTTTTAATATTTAATTGAAGAATATGCTCTGCAACATCTCAATATTATAGATCTAGGAGCGGTTCTCTTTTAAAGATTTGTTTTAAGTGTCTACTAGATCTCTCTCATAGCTCAGATACAGCGATAAAAGAGAAGAGCAGCAGCCAGGAGACGAAGTAATGATAGTAAAAAATTAGCAGAGTTTATTGAATAATCTTAGTTGTGTTTCTATGCTCAGTGAGTCTGACCTTCAACAGGTGTTATTATTCTATTCTATTATATTATAGCTTCACGGTGTAACTGTGACTTTATTAAAAACATTTAGATATAGACAATTGAAAACAGCATAATATTTTATCTTTCTTCTTTATGCGCCATTCCAGCATCTATGGCTATATTCATATATTAAGTTTATTTAGTTAATCCAGACAAAGGTTGGAGGAGGGACAATGTGGGAGGAAACTGGAGTACCCGGCGTAAACCCACACTGAAACGGGGAGAACCAATATAAGATTAAATAAAAGTACTGAAAAAATAGAATAAAATCATATGTAGAATTAATTGAATATATAACAACTGATAAATATATTAAAGTTCCACACAAATAACAAGTATAAGACCGTGTGAAATACAACACAGAGTTTTATTATACCAGTCAAAATTCTGGAAAAAAAATTATTGTAATGTCTTAAAGGGGTGTTTTCCCAGACAGGGCTTATCCCAGACTAAATGCATGTTTGAGCTGTCTTCATTTAAAAAAATCTTGCACTGACATGAACACATATCAGTGTTATTGTTTTGCACACCAGTGTTGGTTTTTTGTAAGTCATGTTTGTAAAAACTCCTTAAATGTCCTAATATAACTAAGTCTTAAATCTAAACCCTGTTTGGGAAACCGCCCCAAAATCTTTTAATCTGAAGGTATATGTTTAAATTATTTTTGTAGACCAAATTATAGTTGGGACAAACCTGTTCATATCTTTCCTTAAAAAAATAACATTTTATTATTGCTCTTTGTTTAAAATCGATGGCATGTACTAAATATTAAAGAGAAAGCATTTAATGAGAGCCCAGAATAAATGTGAATAAATTGTTTAAAATGCATCACGCTCAGCTTCATGCAAAAAAAGATGATAACATCAGTTTTAATGTATTTTGGATGCTTTTAGGCACAAAATAATTCCTGTAGTTACTTTTTTATACCACGGGCCTGTTGAATGCTTTATTCTGATTGGCTGAGAAATGTACCATGGGTCGAACACCTATGTAAACTGCACACCTAACCTTTTAAATGTCTTAAAAATAGGCACCAGAGCAATGTTTTTGGTAACCGTGGTATATGAGGAATAATTGACCCCAGTTCTTTGAATTGTTTGAAAATAATGCACACCCAAGGTGTAAAGGCACTCCACTTCGCGTTGTACCACATTACCACCTTGGGTGTGCATTATTTTCAAATAATTAAACCGCCCATTGTCAATTATTTTTTACATATTTTATATAGTTTTGATTTGTTTTAATTATATTTGGAAAAAATTGATAACAAAGAATGTGTTTCCAAACTTTTAAACGGTACTGTACTCTCGAGCCAGAGTTTCAGTCATCTCTCTGATAATACCATACGCACACATGGATCACTGAGATGGTTGGTGATTATTTAAATGAATAATTATAATTCTGAATGAAAATTCTTGAATAAAATACAATAATTCTGTTAGCTGAAATGATGCTGTAAATGATAATGTATCAGGCGAAACACGGACACAGCGCAGAACTGGAGCGCAGGTATATTGTGTATGCGGTGCTTTGGTTCCCATTGTTTGTTGCGCACACATTTTGCGACAAGACTTTTTTGAGGCTGTAACAGTTTGTGGGCTGTACTAGTATTACTCTTGTACAGTACAATAAAAACCTTTTTGTTGTGGATGGATACAATCTGATATGTTTGATCTCAGCAACCCTGTTTTGATTCTGTAAACATGCAGCAATAACATGTTCATTCAGCTTTTAAGTGTTTCTCTTAGAAAGTCGATCCGCTGGAGGCTGTGATTAGAGGTGGAAGATCAAAACAAAGTCAATATTAAATTAGTTCACCAGTACCAGCGCAGAGACTGGGACTCAGGTCCTAATGCCCAGCAGATGTTCCCTCTTCCCCACCACGCTTCATGAGACAGATAGAAAATGAAGAAGGAAAATAAACAATGTCAAATGTGTCTGGATGCTTTCTGCCCCAGGCTAAGAGAGCGCTGGAGAATTTGATGGACTAATGGAAACTGAGTCAGTCACGGGCCCGGAGCACAGCGTCTGTCTGATGTCTGTAAAGTTAAACTCTCAGCAGTGTCGAAAGTTCTGCCATCGCTGCAGATAGGGTTGCAAAATTTAGGAATTTTCAAGGCTGGAAACTTTCCATGGGAATATATGGAAATATATATTAGTATCAGGATTCTTAAAAATTGGTATTACCTTGCATGCATGTCTGCTTATGAACAAAGAAAATTTTTATTTATGTTTGTCTATGATATAGTATAAACATTTCCAAATAATTCCCATAAATTCCTGTAAATAATCATTAAGTTTCCAAATTGGAATTTTTCTGAAATTCCACAGATTAAGTTCCCATGGAAAGTTTCTGGTGGGTGGGAGAACAATTTCTGTTGTGGCAGGTGTGCTTTATTTGTTTTTTATCCGCAACAGCTTAGCTGCATCCAAAACCGCCTACTTCCATACTTTTTAGTAGGCGGGTAGTATGTCTGAAGTCATAGTATTCAAAAAATAGTAAGCAGAAATTACCCAGATTTACTGATTTACCTACTACCCGCAAGATCCTGAAGTGTTAATTCGATGGACATTCCAGTTAGGCCCTGTCCCAAATGGCACACTCCGGACTTGTGGACCTCCTCAGAGTCCACACTTTGATGACATCATGTAGTGCAGACCCTAGGGACCCTTAACGGAAATAGGAAGAGAAGTTGCCCATCAGTGTGAACTCCTCCCTTCCGTCGTCTGATTGGTGTGATTTCTCTTTCGCAAGGACTTCTGGGTTTGTAGAGTGCGCAAAGCCTGCTGCAGTGCGGGCTTCGCTGAAGACCGCATCAAGTGTTCAAAGGGGGCGCTGATGAGCACACTTCGGAGCGTAAAAATTACAGATGGGACACCCTACGGACTCGTAGACTAAGCGAGCACATGCAATTTAAGACCACGAGACCGAAAGTCCACATGAAGTGCGCCATTTGGGACAGGGCCTTACTTGTTTCTGTGATGACGTATGTCACGTGATGTATCAACATGATGGATTAAGTACATCCGTATTCATTTATACTATCCACACTCATACCTACTGTTTTAACGGTCGATGAGTAGGTTACCTCATCTAATTCATACCTACTGTCACAGTATGCGATTTTATACGCAAGTCTTTATTTGCGTTGTTTTCTCATTAAAGTAGTACACACAATACACGCGCAAGTATGAACCTAGCATCCTCAGATAAACCAAGCATCTAAACACAACAAGATTGTAATCACGACTTCAGAAGTTGAAATCATCAAATTTCCGATAGCATGTGAAGAAAGCTAAAGTCTCAAACAAATTTGTATCATCTGCTAAACAGACCTTTGGTGTGTGCAGGTCTGTCTTCCTCAAGACCAAAACTGTTCAAGAAGTCTGACAGATGTAACATTTTCTTGGCAACCAAAAGTTCTTCTCATCTTAAAATTTCATTCATTGAGTATATTTTATCTCATGTTTATGACATCACTAAGTTTCATTGCAGGAATTGTGCACCAAAGTCCAGGAACAAATGAACTTGTACAGAATGTATTCTTCACACGTGTTTTACATAAGAAACGCGTTCTGTGGATCACAACAACGCAAACGTGTTTGTGAAGAAATGGAGCTCCTGTAGTCTTTAGGTCAAATTTTTCTGTCATGCTAATCAAACATCCATATGCGTTTATTTAGTTCTGGAGAACAACTGCTCAATTTGATTCTCTGCAGTCTGCAATGACGACGAGGCGTTCAGGTGAAATTATTACCTGATGTATGACGATAGACAGCGCATGCGCTTTAAACCCCACGCAATAATGATGTTTAGAGACGCGTTTCCATGTTGCATTTGTGTTGTTTGCTTCAATCAGCTCAGAGTGGATTTTCTGAAAACTCTTTTGTAAACAGTGAATCGCTTTAATCAGCTCTGCAAATTTAACACAAACCCTTTGCCCTTTAAGGGTAAATTCTTTAAACGACGACAACAACGAGTGAATAAGCGAATTGTAAACACATTTGATTTGGATAGTTTTTCAGATGAATCATTCACAGTGGCCGCGAGCGATTCGTTCTTCTCTGTTCATCTCTTAAGTTTTGTTCGGTTTGTCTGTTTATGTTCAGTTGAACGACTACATTCACCTTTAATACTTGAGCTGCAAAAGCACTGTCCGAGTGTTGGCTCATAAAGAGAGTATTGTACCGCGGTAACCGCTTCTCTATTCAGCAGAAACTAAACCGGTCAGAAAAAACCTAAACTGACCCAAGCCCCGTAACTGATGATCACTATCGAGTTTCTATGGCGACGTTCTCGTAGAGAAGAAGAACAGACGCGTGATTTCTAAAACCAACTTGACACTGTGCGTGCACGCGCGCGTGTGTGTGTGAGGTAAACTAAGGGTCTCTGATGTTGAGATTAAATGCAGCCAGGCAGACTGTCTCCTTTAGCCTCAAACACACACACACTTGTGCTGTGCTCATTGTTTAGGTATTAATTGCTCTTTAGGGTCTTAAATTACCGAAGCAATTGATCCCTATGACCTCATACAAGGCCTGCAGCAGGACCACTGTGGGAAACACGCACATACGGACACACGGCTCGCTGCTGCCCTCTGCTGTTAAGAGAGATCATTGTGAATCTTATGGTTACTGAAAGTTGATTTGATACATTTTTTGTTTCATATTTCATTTATATTCAGAATTTATTTTTGTACATGCAGAATTATTCATTGTGAATTTAGATAAAAAGAAACGTGCAACACAATAAGGCACACTTTTTCCATTTATATTTTAATATATATGAATCGTATAGCCAGTTAAGTGAATTGTTACATAAATGATTGTACATACGGAGTACATTAAAAGGTGTGTGTGTGTGTGTGTGTGTGTGTGTGTGTGTGTGTGTGTGTGTATCACTATTAGGAAGGATGAGAATAACGAAATGAAAAGATACAGACCACCAATAACACAACCACTAAGTCACACCGATAAAATAATGATTTATTGTTATGATATCAATGTGATCTAATATCACATTGCTGATAATGTTATTCATCTTCATTGTTGTTCAGTGTTGATATGTTATTATTTTTCCACTGTAGATTTCTAACATTTCAAAGCTTAAGGATTTTCTGCTCCAGCACAGGAAGGATTATGTCAACGCAGGCAGGTAAGTCATTAAATTTACACTTTATTTAACATACATCTTAATGTTAAGTAGTAGGGTTGCATTACGATTAATCGCAACTAATCGTTTGCAGAATAAAAGTTTTTGTTTATATCATATATGTGTGTACTGTGTATAATAATTATGTTAAAATAAATACACACACATGCATGTATAATCTAAAGAAATAGATGTATATATTAAAGGGGATATTTCACAAGACTTTAAAAAAAAATTGGTGTCCCCAGAGTACATAAAACGTTTTAGCAAGCGTTTTAGTGAAGTTTAAGCTCAAAATACCATATAGATAATTTATTATAACATGTTAATATTGCCACTTTGTGGGTGTGTGCAATAATGTGCTGTTCTTGGGTGTGGCCCTTTAAAGGGGACATATCATGAAAATCTGACTTTTTCCATGTTTAAGTGCTATAATTGGGTCCCGGGGCCTTCTATCAACCCAGAAAATGTGATAAAGATCAACCCAGTAACTTAGTTTTGGTAAACCATTCACGCAAGCATGTGGAAAAATAGCTCATTGAAATTTGGCTACCCCTGTGATGTCATAAGGGAATAATACCACCCCTTAATCTGCACTATCCAACCACGACACTGTCATTTAGTGAAGATATCAGCTCATTTGCATTTTGAGGGACACACCCAAGGCGGCACATTTTTGCTCACACCTACAAAGTGGCAATTTTAACATGCTATAATAAATTATCACAAAGATTTATTTTGCATCTTAAAAAAGTCTTGTAAAAAGTCTATCCCCTTTAAATGCAAGTGAGCCGATGAAATGCAAACATTGATCACCATGATGGTGGTTGGTGGTTTGTTAAAAAAAAAGGTTGGTGGTTTGTTGAAATTGAAACCTAATTGTGCTGTCAATTATTTTCTCTCAAAACCCTAACTAGTACTGACTCCGTTTACTCTCTGCGGATAACTGTGTCTAAAAGCTTATTTAAGCTATAAACTAAATTAAACTGGTTTGACTTTTTAAATATAATCAATAGGTTATTACACTGTTCTTGTAACATTCAGAAGTTTTAATGTTTGGAATGATTATTTTTCTTTTATTAATATTGTTCTTATTATTGATGTTTCTTTGACAGATCGTGTTTGCAGATATGTTTTTTTATTTATGAACTTACAGTTAACAATATAAACAGTAACCAAGCGTTATAATGAGAGATGTTTGTGTGTTGACAGTTTAATGTCCTCAGATGTGTCTCGCATGACAGACGGCGAGAGAGATCAAATCGATCAAGATGCTCAAATCTTCATGAGAACCTGCGCAGACGCCATCAGCCAGCTGCGATCTGAGAGTATACATCACACACACATACATGCAGAGATAAGATATTTACAGATATTATGTCATCTAATCACTTAAACACAAATTCACGTTCTTTAAATTGTGTGTGTGTTGTTTTTTTTAGCGGATAGACAGGTGGTCTCATCGCAGGTGAAGGATCATCGTGCAGCTGTGCTGGATCTGATAGACGTTTATCTCAAAGGTGAACACACACACACACACGGTCCTGTTTACACCTGTTATCTGATTGCAGTTTTAACATTGAAACTTACTGACATATTAAATCATTCATTTTTACATAACACATACAATATTATAACATAACATGTTGATATTTGGCATGAGAAGGATGAGTCTGGTTCCTGTTGGTTTTAATGTGGAGTTGAATTATATATTTTTTGCATTTGCCTTTTACACTGATGTCTGATTTTCAAATCTAACAATAATTTAATGGTTTACATCTGATATGAGGATCCACTCCTGTGAGCTCTTGTGATCAGATTTTGAATGTCTGATTACATCATTACATCCAGAGTCACAGAGTCAGCAGAAATATATTGACTCTGTATATATATGTTTGTGTGTGCAGGGGTGTGTAAACTGTATTCTGAGCAGAGAGCAGTACGTGTGAAAAGAGTTGTGGACAAAAAGAGACTGTAAGTACATCAAGGACTGCAACTATCAATTTTAAAATTGAATTCAAAGGAACTAGCAAGTTTATTATATTAATTGCATTAATTTGTGATGACTTTCCAAGACAATGGAAATAAGAGATGTGATTGGTTTTCTGTCACTAGCTGTGTTTCCATTGCAAAACTTTAGCGTTATTTTTCATTATCCGTTAATATGCGACTGAAACTCTGGCAATAAGTCATTCCAAGCACCACGTCGACTGATGTTGGTAGGTTTACTAATATCACATCCACCGCACTAGGCATTATTTTAACCGTAGGAGACGTAAGAGTATTATCCAAACTTGAATGCCAAGGAAAGTCCCTTATACTTTTTATAGGAGCGGCAACTAATAGGGGTTTATTGGAGGTAATATAGTACCTTTTTTTGAATCAAAAGAGATGTAGGAGTGTTATCCAAACATTATTGGCAAGAAAAGCCTTTTATACCCTGGAGCAGACCCATATTGAGGTGTTTCTGGAAGGTTTTACAGCATCATCTTAAAATAATAATAATTACATTGCAGTTTTGCAAAAGTCACCTTTTCCAGATGTTTTTTTTTTACAATATATGGGAGTTATTGCGAAATTAACATGTTTCCATTGCCGTATTTTCAGTTCGTAATGTCAATTTGTGAATTTGAAGGGTAATGGAAAAGCAGCTACTGATTGGCTGGTACAAACAATGCCTCTCAGGCTCTTTGTCAAACAGGAGATATAATTTATGTGTTGCTGTTTTGTATTAAAAAGTACACAAGGTTTTCTTGAACAGTTTAAATGTTTTTGTAAGTTTTGAAGGGTCTGACCGGCCGCACATCTCATGTACTCGACTGTTTGATGTGTTTACAGGTCAAGACTAGAACCCGAGCTGCTCGGCAAAGAGAAAAAGCAAAGTGATGTGGAGGAGAGCAATGGTTAGATACGCGCACGCACACATGCATACACATGAATCTCCATCTATCACAGGTTCTGTATCACAAGTTTGTGTGTGTGTGTGTGTGTGCGCGCGTTTGTGTGTTGCAGAAAAGGCAGTCTCAGACGGTAATGTTGACCTTTGGGAGGACAGCAGAGTGGAGGACGACCTCTCACCAGAAGAAATACAGATGGTACACGCACACACAGTTTGTCTTTACATCCAGGGTTCCCACGGTTCATGAAATTCTGGAATATCATAGAATTTTAAAAGGTCTATTCCAGACACAGGGAAGACATATTTTTGTAGGCTTACCTGGAAGTTTGTGGGACTTTATTTTTTAAAAATAAAGGTTCTTTACAGGTTTTTCACAGCAATCCCATAAAACACAATTGTCAAATACAAGGACCGCTGCACATTTGAAACCCGCCCGCGGAATGATATACATTTTTTTATCGCTAAGCTTCTATTCAGAATGCGCAGCATTGCACTACAAGTCCCAGCAAGCACTGCGGAGGCGCTGTGCCCTAAACATCGAGTGACCTCAGAGTCTCTCACGATACAGCTGTGGTCCAGCACACTGTTAGAATTCCAGTGACAGTACAAACGGTTTCAGCAACATTAGCGTTCCTTATTATCAAAAACGTGTTAGTTCGCTAGTGGCCAGTCAGCCAGAAAAAGACAAAAAACAAATTTGGCCGCTGTTAATTGCTGCTACCCAAAATCTTCCTGGGTTCTCCAGGGTTAAAGATGTTTTACCATACAGTCTCTAGATCATGGAAATTCAGCTTTTTAATCATGAAAAAGTCATTTGACATCTGGTTTGAGTGGGAACCCTGTACATCTGATATCATGCACACGTCTCTACACTGCGAAAAATGACTTTCTTACTTAGTATTTTTGTCTTGTTTTCAGTAAAAATATCTAAAAATTCTTAAATTAAGATGTTTTTTCTTGATGAGCAAAATGACCTAAGAAAATTTTGCTTGTTTTAAGCACAAATTCACTTAAATTATATAGTTTTGGTCTAAAAACTAGACTTATTTTCTTAGGTCATTTTGCTCATTAAGAAAAAGCATCTTAATTTAAGAATTTTTAGATATTTCTCCTGAAAACAAGACAAAAATACTAAGAATTGTTTTTCTTGAAAATCATTTTTTGCAGCGTAGAGAGAATATTAAATTTAAGTGATTTTGTGCATAAAACAAGCAAAAACATATGCCAACGGGGTAAGCAAATGTTTCTTGAGTTTTTCTTGAATTTAGTGTTTGAGAAAAATGTTCAAGATTTTTTTGCTTACCCCGTTGGCAGATAAACATAACTGTGCATGTGTTTGGGTTAGTTTGAGCAGGAGAATCAGAGGCTGGTTGGGGAGATGAACAGTCTGTTAGATGAAGTCAGGTGAGATTACACACACACACACTTTTTTACATTGTTAAATTTTGATAATTTGTATGCAACATGCATTTATTAACACAAACTATACCATCAGCCCAGCTGATGCTTTTAATTGTCTACTGATGTAAACTGTTGAGTTATTTTCAGATAATGGACGTATATGAGGTAACTCTAGGACACAATACTGATCCATAATAATTGTTTGTGTGTGTTACAGGCACATTGAGGGAAAGGTTGTGGAAATCTCTCGTCTGCAGGAGATCTTCGCTGAGAAAGTCCTCCAGCAGGTCAGACATCATCACATACACTCAGTGAATCACTTAGAGCTGATATGAGATTTCACATGATCGGGTGTTTTGTAGGAGACTGAGATCGACAACATCCATCAGCTGGTTGTTGGTGCCACAGAAAATGTGAAGGAAGGAAATGAAGATATTAGAGAGGTAAGAATACATCTGAAACACTGCAGATATGCTTGTTTGTGTTTCTCCATAATATGATTATAATGTCTATATTAATAAATAGATTGGTACTTTATGATCCTCCAGGGAACTCTCAATAAGTCCTGTTCACATCTGTGTGTCTCTTTAGGCTATGAAAAACAACGCCGGCTTCCGTGTATGGATTATTTTCTTCCTGGTCATGTGCTCTTTCTCACTGTTGTTTCTCGATTGGTATGGCTAAAGGACCAATTTAGCTATTAAGCATGTGTGCGCTTGCGCTCAATCATGCATCTTTGTTATGAGATGTTCATGTTATTCAGACAGACTGCAGCTCCCTCTAGTGGAGCACAAAGTCTACAGCACATTAAAATATCAGTCATGAGTGTGAAACATGTACAGTTAAATCATATTCAATAAACACTCAATGAAGTACTTTTACTGTTTTTCTGCAGTGATTGTATAATATATCAAACACACACTGAATATAAACTTTCAATTAGCTGATATATTGATAGAAGTGACTGACAACCTTAAAGGGATAGTTCACCCAAAAATGAAAATTCTGTCATCTTTTACTCACTCTGATGTTGTTACAAACCTGTATACATTTCTTTGTTCTGGTGAACATGAAGGAAGATATTTTGAGGAATGTTTGTAAACAAACAGATCGTGAGCCCCATTCACTTCCATAGAAGGATAAAGAATACTGTTGAAGTGAATGGGGCTCATGAACGGTTTAGTTTTAAACATTCCTCTTCCTTTATGTTTATCAAAACAAGGAAATTAGTACAGGTTTGTATTCTTGTTTTTGGGTGAACTATCTCTTTAAACAATCTACAAAATTGTTTTATTATTTAACAACGTAATTGTCGATTATCATTGATGTTAACCTTTTTTACAAACTTATTGCAAAATTTTATTTGGCCTGTATTAAATAAAATTATGGGACCTTCATCAGATAATTTTATTATCTGTCTCAGTTGTCTGATATATTGTAGTGTTGTGTTATGGTCACATGGCATGCAAATTAAACAAATAAAATATATTTATTGTTAGTATGTGTACAATATATATTTTTGTGTTTTTATTTAGCTTTTTATATTAAAATTATTTATTTACATTTTATGATTAAATTGTAATTGATTCATTTTTTATTGACTCGCAAACTCCAATCGAACCCAGTTTGGTAAACCCTAGATGAAGCCTAAAAAATCTGACAATTACATTTAGCAGACGCTTTAATCCAAAGCGACTTTAAAAACTTTGGAAACAAGGGAGGCAATAAAACAAGAACTGGTTACACAAAGTTACTAGTTAACACAATTCACGTTTTGTTTTTTTGTTTTAGATAGAAGAGCAGTCAACCTTTACCTGTTACATATTCACAGTATAATATGTTGTTCTAAACCTGTATGAGGTTTTATTTTGATAAATTATGGTAAGCTTACCGTTGATTGTAACCATTGACTTCCATAGTAGGAAAACAAATATTATCGAAGTATTGTGATAAATGATGAAGATTATTTTTTGATAAATGATGGTAAGCTTACAGTTGATTGTAACCATTGACTTCCATAGTAGGAAAACAAATATTACCAAAGTATTGTGGTAAATGATGGTAAGCATACAGGTGATTGTAGCCATTGACTTCCATAGTAGGAAAACAAATATTATCGAAGTATTGTGATAAATGATGAAGATTATTTTTTGATACATTATGGTAAGCTTACAGTTGATTGTAGCCATTGGCTTCCATAGTAGGAAAACAAATATTATGGAAATACTGTGATAAATGATGTAAGCTTATGGTTGATTGTAGCCATTGACTTCCATAGTAGGAAAACAAATATTATGTAAGTACTGTGATAAATTAATTAGATATTTTGATAAATGATGGTAAGCATACAGTTCATTATAACCATTGACTTCCATAGTAGGAAAACAAATGTTAAAGTATTGTGATATATGATGGTAAGCATACAGTTGATTGTAGCCATTGACTTCCATAGTAGGAAAACAAATATTATCGAAGTATTGTGATAAATGATGAAGATTATTTTTTGATACATTATGGTAAGCTTACAGTTGATTGTAGCCATTGGCTTCCATAGTAGGAAAACAAATATTATGGAAGTACTGTGATAAATGATGTAAGCTTATGGTTGATTGTAGCCATTGACTTCCATAGTAGGAAAACAAATATTATGTAAGTACTGTGATAAATTAATTAGATATTTTGATAAATGATGGTAAGCATACAGTTCATTATAACCATTGACTTCCATAGTAGGAAAACAAATGTTAAAGTATTGTGATATATGATGGTAAGCATACAGTTGATTGTAGCCATTGACTTCCATAGTAGGAAAACAAATATTATCTAAGTACTGTGATAAATTAATTAGATATTTTAGTAAATGATGGTAAGCATACAGTTGATTGTAACCATTGACTTCCATAGTAGGAAAACAAATATTAAAGTATTGTGATAAATGATGTTAAGCATACAGTTGATTGTAGCCATTGACTTCCATAGTAGGAAAACAAATATTATGTAAATATTGTAATAAATGATGTAAGCTTGTGGTTGATTGTAGCCATTGACTTCCATAGTAGGAAAACAAATATTATGTAAATATTGTAATAAATGATGTAAGCTTATGGTTGATTGTAGCCATTGACTTCCATAGTAGGAAAACAAATATTATGGAAGTACTGTGATAAATTAATTAGATATTTTGATAAATAATGGTAAGCATACAGTTGATTGTAACCATTGACTTCCATAGTATTGTGATAAATGATAGTAAGCTTATAGTTGATTGTAACTATTGACTTCCATAGTAGGAAAACAAATATTATCGAATTATTGTGATAAATGATGGTAAGCTTACATTTGATTGTAGCCATTGACTTCCATAGTAGGAAAACAAATATAATGGAAGTATTGTGATAATGAAGAAGATATTTTGATAAATGATTGTAAGCACACAGTTGACGACACCCATTGAATTCCATCATATTTGTTTTTTGCTACTATGAAAGTCAATGGTTACCATCAGCTGTGTGCTTATCAAGAAAAAATTATGTGGGGGGGTGAAATATCCCCTTTAGGGTAAAATTTAAGTTAAAATGATCTCTTATGTCAAATGTTTAATATTAATATCTATCTGCGTCATGAGCACATTCCAGCTGTCCCCATAATTAAAATCAGTAAACATACTAAACATTTGTATTAAAAATGCATTAAGTTTCTGGTCTGGGTGAGAAAATAAAATATCATTGTAACTACTGGAAGTCCTCATACCCCTTCATTTGTATGCTTTGTCTTTGTGTGGATGTCATTTTCTAACGTCTTCCTGCAAAGCGATCTAAGGCTTGTGGATATGTGCTACAAAATAAACTTCTTGAGGATGACTTTAGTCTAAATGAGATTCTGGGTTTGCCAGATAAATAAAAAGCACAGCTGTGATCAGGAATCACGAGCTATCATCACACAAACTACATAGTTAATGCATTAAAACACGAAACTACAACTGAAATGCATGTGATCAAAGAAATAATCCAGTTTATTACTAAATAACATTTAATTGAGAAAAAAAAACAAATATAATCCCTGAGTGAATTTTACACAGAAATAATCACATTACGGCATACGGCTGACTCCCACTGGTCCAGTTATCATAAGTTATCATGGCCGGCCCCCAACAGGGCCTGATGTCACATGCGTGGGGGTCCGTCTGCACAGAGCGTCTGTTCAGCGTCTGCAGACGTGCAGTGGGAGCTGCGGTGTCTGCGCAGAACTGCGGTGCGTGTAAAACTTTTCCCGCAGGTGTCACACGCATATGGCCGCTCACCCGTGTGTGAGCGCACATGGCGCTGTAGGTCACCTGACCCTGCAAAACACTTTCCTACACACATACACACACTTCAGATCTGAGAACAGTCAATGATCTCTATCATTTAAAGAGTCAGTGTGTGTTTGTTTTTCTTACCGCAGGTCTGGCAGCTGTACGGTTTGTCTCCTGTGTGTCTCGCTTTGTGTTTGATGAGTTTACGCTGCATGTTGAAGGATTTTCCGCACTGATCGCAGGTGAACTCGCTCTCTGTGCTGTGAGTTTTCTTGTGTTCCTTTAGGTTACTGAAGTTACTAAAGCCTAACACACACACACACACACACACACACACACACACACACACACACACAAACGCAAACTTATTTAAATCACCGGCCATCATTTTCAAATTTTATAACTGCTGTTTTTTTAGTGTTTCTCACCTCGTCCACAGACATCACACAGGTGCGGTCGAGCTCCCGAATGAATCATAATGTGACGCTGAACATCACCTGCCGCCACAAAACTCAACAACAGCGCAAACAGCAGAAATGTCAGATGCTTTCTGCACAAAACTTTCAGTTCAAATGTTTACCTCGTAACAACAAAGCAGACATGTGAGAATTCCAATTTCTTGTCTCAGTATATTAACAATACTGTTAGAAATAACACACACCTTTTACCACAGAGCTCACAGATGTAGGGTTTCTCGCCCGAGTGACGTCGTAGATGTGTCTGGAGGTTTCCTGCCTACACACACAAATACACACAGATATTGATCAATTGTGTATTTCTTGTGCTAGAGTAACAAACGTCAGACTAAATTTACCTGTGAAAATCTTTTACCACAAAGGTTACACTGGAATGGCTTCTCACCTGCGACACAAGAAGCACAGAAACAAATCAGTGTAGGATTCAATACAATTTTATTTATATAGCGCTTTTCACAATTGTTTAAACCTCTTAACTGGCACTGTCCTGTGAGCAAGACACCTGAGTTTACTTCTATATTTTGCATGTACATTTTAACAGTGGCGGCTGGTGACTTCTTTTTTCGAGGGCGCTCGATACGAATTTCGTCACAACATGTATGTAGCCCGTCATGTGTGTGGTTTGTAATTTTTAAAGTTGCAATATGTAAACTTCAGCAGCATCTAGTGGTGATGTTGTGAATTGCAACCAACGGCTCAGTCCACTGCTCACCCCTCGCTTTTGGAACACACAAGAGAAGCTACGGTAGCCATCACCAGACAAACATGTCATCATCGAAGACAACTTAGTAAAAAAAGTTTGTCCGTTAAGGGCTTCTGTAGAAACATGGTGGCACAAAATGGCAACTTCCATGAAGGGGACCCTTGTATATGTATGTACGTCTCATTCTGAGGTAATAAACACATAAGGGTTCATTATGAAAGGTCTTTATACACCCCTGATAATATAGTTTTGTATATTATTTTGCATTTCTGTCAAGAGATCCTCCTGAAAATTACACATTGCACCTTTAAAATATGTGTTCTGCACGTTGAGTGATCCTATGTGCATCACGTGTCTTGTCAAAATAAGTTTACCAGATACTCGCATAATCTTATGTGTAATCAGAGTTTACTGTTAAGGGAGTGTTTGCGTGTATTTTGTGAATGTGAGCGTCTCTTTTATCATAAATGGTTTTGATGTGTGTGCAGCAGGCACTTTTTTTGACAAAACACGTGACGTACATGGTTCACATGACACTCCGAACACATATTTTGAAAACACAAGCAACACACATGACACTCCGAACACATATTTTGAATTTGTGCCCCTCGGATGAGCAGTCCTCAGCCGCCACTGCATTTTAATCTATCACGACAACAAACAAAAAAGACCAAGTATTTATAATTATATAATATAAATTACATTTAAATGTAAAAATGTATATAAATAAATATATATTTATAGAGTTTTGGGTAAATCTGGGTAAAATGCACTTTTGTTTTAGGAATTTCCAATGTGAACACTAGTTATGGGGCGTACACACCAAACGCAAATAGACGCAAAGACGTGAATAGACGCAAAGACACGAACAGACATAAACTTACGCAGGGCGATGCAAATAGCGCAAATTGCTGCAATAAAATGCGCTATTCACCTCAAACACACCTTAGCGACAAACAGATCTTCGCACAAGTTGATAATAATTAACTCAAGCGAAAAATTTGCATGACAAGAAGTTAAATCCCACAAGTAATCTAAAGCAAGCAACGCGTTGCTTCGCGTTTGGTGTGTACACCCCATAACACTGTTTATACTGCAAAATGGCACGAGTGTGAGATTTAGGATGCAAAGACTGCAATATAGTGTGTGTGAGGGTGAAATCCTCACTTACACAGTCAAATATCATGACGACCAACCTGTAAGGATATTTTTCTGCTCCACACTAAATAAAAAGACTCATTATAAAAAATAATGTTGGTCTTTAAATCTATGGTAATGCACATTATTAATCTGATATTAAATTGATGACCTCACCAATATACAGGATTCCCACACCTTAGTTAACTTCAAATTCAAGGACCTTTCAAGGACTTTCCAGGCCCAATACCCTCAAATTCAAGGACTAAATGTGGGGAGACATTTATAAGTGAGAGCAAGGTTACATAATGTTACCTTTAAAGATACATTGTTACAGTTCCCTTTCTAGGGAACTTGCGCTGCGTCACTGCGGTGACAATTTGGGGACACCTTCAGGGGTAAGTACGCCTGAATGTGTATATCAAATTCAACCAATGGTGATGCTTAACGACAAAGACAGGGTGACACAGGAGCCAGGAAGTATATCGCTATCTGAAATATTGCCAAAGATGGCGTTAGAGAGACGCAGGAAGTATGGCAAAAGAGACACAGCGTCTCATTCCCTTCTCAGGGAACAACAGTTACATACGTAATCAGAGACGTTTTCATGTGTCAAACACAACTATGCCTAAAAGTATTTTGGTATGAATCAACATTCGCATATAGAAGATATAAGCATTTAAAGCGACCAGTTTAGCACGTGTGCTTAAAAAGTCTAGAATTTTTATGATATTATCCTACACTACACAGGGAATAAATGGATTTGCATAAAATAGATTCAAGCATTTTCAATGACCTGTATCTATGTATGTATATTTTTAAAAACTTCCCCCAGATTCACAAACTTTTAAGGACTTCAAGGACCTGTGGGAACCCTGAATATAGCCAAACAAACATTTGTGTGTGTGTGTTACCTGTGTGTGAGCGCGTGTGCAGCTCAAGGTTACTTGGATGTTTAAAGGTCTTTCCACAAAGCTCACAACAGTATTTATTACTCCTGACCTCTGACCTATCAGTGTCAGGTCTCACTTCAGGGTTAGCAGTGTCTTCTGCAGGTGTCGTCTTTAACTGAGACACCTCCGCTGGGTCAGAGATCACAGTCTCAGCAGGGTCAGCATCAGCAGGGTCAGAGGTCAGGGCTTCAGTGGGCACGTCTGTGCTGCTGGGATCGGTTAGCATCGCCTCCTGCTGATCACATCGGACATCGGCCTCTTCCCCGTCCACGCTGACGTGAGAACGCAAGTAGTTGAACTTCTTCAGGTACACAGCTTTTTTAGGGCGTAGGATACGAGCGGTGGGAGGGGCAGCGGGCTCAGGCACGGGCGGGTGGGTGGAGTCTGTCACAATACTGGATGTTTGTGTTTGGTTCTGTGGCAGCGATTGGTTGGTAGCGCTTGCTGTTAATCGTTCCTCCATCCCTCCGAAAGCGCCAGACCCGAAACACGGGCCGAGGTTCTGATTAGCGTTCTGTTTGAAATACTGTTTAGTGTAGAAGTTTCTGAGCTTGTAGCCGTGCGGCGGCTGTCGGTCTGGCTGCGACGCAGCATCTGTCTCCGGTAAGGTGTTGCTCGGGCCTGATGCGGGCTGTGCTCGTTTGTACTGGTCGTTGGTGGGGATGAGCAGATGTTTGTGGAGATCCGAATCTGTGGACACAGAGTTTCTCAACACACAGTCCTGATCATAAACCACATCGGTGGCAGGCAGACAGAAAGACGTGTCCGGCACCATCGCGCAGGGCTTCAGAAACATCTGACACATGTTCAGGATACTAGACACCTGCACAAACACAAACCTCTGATGAATGCACAAAGAGTTAACATATAGACATGATCAGTCCAGCTCATATTTTACCCAAAGAATCATTATCATATAACCTTACTTTCTGAAAAAAATCTGTCCCTACTGAACCCCCCACCCAGCTTAAACCAGCCTAAATTGTTTGGCTGGTTTTAGGTGTAAAGTACAATTAGACGTAATGATAAAAATCACCCACAACATGATGTGTCACCTGCAGGATCTGTGCGATCTCCATCAGTGTGTGAACATTGTCTTGGTTGAGCTCCAGGTGTGAGGTGTACATATAATCCAGAATCTGACCGATCCCACCCACATCCTGAATGCTCAGGTGAAAAACATCGTTCTTCTGTGCCGGAGAGTTCTGAAACAAAGATCTAACCAAAGATCATTTAACACTGAGCGTCTCATTATATAGTATGCAGAATTGGATTTGCATCGGATGACTGTAGTGTGCTGTACCTGAAGTACGCACTAAAGGCAGCGAGCACGTTCTTGTGTGCTTTGAAACAGACGCCCTTCACCACCAGCATGCAGTCACACAGTAAACCCTGAATGCGTTGCTCTTGTAACTGCTGTAGCACATAAACACTGTGACTGCTCAAGCCGTCCATCTGCACATCATACAAAAGTGTAGATTTAATATTAATAGCAAAACATGATACAATGTTTTGATTTTAGATTATGGTCTCATAGAGGAGCTAGTAAATAAATAAAAAATCTCAGCCCATGCATAGTCATTTTGTAAATAATAATAAGTATACAGATGGGTGTATAGATCAACACACTTATCACAGGACTCAATAATAATGGTGCATTGACCAGCCATGATAAAATGAGCCTCGAACTTTTGCGATTTTGTGAGTTGCTTGTGTATTTAGTGTTGGTTTATGTATTTCAAGCGATTGTCACTCATCTCACCTTACGCTGGGATACTGGGCACACAGCGGATGATGTCAGTTCTTCCTTTTTCAAATTAAGAGTCCTACATCATTCTGTCGTCTTCATCTTCTTCCTCTCAAGTTTAATGCGGTTGGCAAACCAAACTTAAATGGTGCATTCCCGCCACCTACTAGATAGGAGTGTGGAGCACAATTATGATATTAGGGACTTCAATTTTATTAATCAATAGATTTTATGTTGCTTTGGGGCATTACCTAATAATGTCTGAATAGCTATAAGCCTACATAAGCCTTACATTTTACCAATACATGTACCATTTGAATATAAAGAAGTCATGTGATCAATCGCTCAAAAGTATATTTATGTGGCAGTGGCACTAATTGGAGCGAATATGGATTATGACAGCATGATAAATAGTTCTGCCTTACGTAACTTTTGAAAGTTGAGGCAATCCAGACTCAAACATTAAAAATTTGTTGTGGCGTAGTAAGATCATCTCCTCTGTAGGCTGCATAATGATTAATCGTAAGTAATAGTTGCAGAATAAAGTTTTTGTTTACATCATATCTATGTGTGTACAGTGTATAATAATTCTGAAATATATAAACACACACACATGTATACGTTTAGAAAATATATTTACATGTGTATATACATATTTATATAATTTATATTATATAAAAATATGAAAACTTAATATATACATATATGTAACTATTAATATATGTGTGTGTGTGTACTTATATATACATAATTATTATACACACTATACACACATATATATGATGAAAACAAAAACTTTTATTCTGCAAACAATTCGTTGCTGTATGCAAATATTTAATATCACATCCAAATCTCGCACATCTCTGTTTAACTCTCCATACATTTTATGTCCGATCATTGATTTAATTCCCAAAGTTGCTTTTTGTTGCTTACTATCTTTGCAGAACAATCTTCCATCCTTCAGAGATTTAATACCTTCTACCATCCCTACACTTTCTTCAAGTGCTTTTGTGAGTTTCAAAGCAATGATGTTACTCACTGAGTCGTTAGCGAACTTTACCTTATAAGTTAACGTTACTTCTTCTTTCTCCTTCTTGCGAGATGACTACCCTTGTCACTATCCGTATCTGAAATTAAATCACGAATTTTCTTTATTTCTACCAGTTTCCACCCATAACTTCCTTCACCATCCCTCATATCATCCTCCATTTCCGGATCGCTTCCGGAATCTACGTCACTTCCTTCTTTTTCTTTTTTATGGCGTGTGCACCAGAACAAATAATATTTCTGTAAAAATATTTAAAGCTATATGTATATTCTATTTATTTAACCCATGTTCCCTTCAAAAACACAATTAAAGAATTATAATTTCCTGACCCAGTACGTCACTTTTTACCATCCGTACTCCAGTCACAAACAATCCAGCCTTTTACCAACTTATTATTTACCTCGTCGTCCGCAACGTGCGATCTCAATCCCTGCCATGTCTTCTTCAAACGCAGGTGATTATTAAAATAGACTGGGATTAATTTTTGTATTTATTTTCGCGTTCTGTTCTTTCATCGGATCTCTTTCACTTGTGTTTTGTGTTTCAGTCCGGAATAAAAACAGTTGCGCACCGGCTAGTGTAGGCGCCAGCACGTGAATCTTTCACTGGACCCGTCCTGTGATCCAAATTAAACCCGAATTAATGTAGAAAGTGACCAGTCCAGACCTTCAGGAAACATAGGACGCCATCTATATAATATTCAAAGGCAAGTTTGGAGTAAGATGAGTATATTTGAAAGTAGAAACACGTTTGTGTCGCTTTAGAATTGGATACTGATATGGATGACTGTAAATTACCATTACATATTATTGATAAGCATGAAACTGGTTGTTGTAACAGATGTGATATACCTGAAATAGTTGAGCATGCATTATTAAAATTAAAAAGTATGAAAATGAAAAATCCATCTAAGACCAGCATAAGCTAGTGATCTGGCTTTAGCTGGTCTCCTAGCTTGGTTTTGCTGGTGTAGCAAGCTGGTCTAGCTATGTTTTGGTCACTTTTTAAGCTGGTCTAGCTGGACTTAGCTGGTCAGGCAGGAAGACCAGCTGAGCTGATGCACAAGCGTTTCATGCTTTTGCCCGTGCAGGTAGTAGTAGGTTGTTATTACTTGTTAAGTAAAAATTAAAGAGTGTGTGGAATATGTATTCAAAAAAAATCACAGTTAATAAATAAGATTCAAGAATGATTAAGTAATTATAGAGTTTTTTCTTCCTGATGTCACTCGACACTTCATTTCAGTAGGTTAAAGAAGAAGATCAATTGGAGAGATCGGATTGATCAGAGGACTGGAGGCTGATCTTTTAGGATGGTGGTCTTCACATGTGATGCCTGTGGAGAGTCTTTGAAGAAAGCTCAGGTGGAGAAGCACGTGCTGAAATGTCACGCATGTCAGGTTTTGTCCTGCATCGACTGTGGAAAAGATTTCTGGTCAGTTGTTGTGAAGTTGTGTAGGTGGGTGTGTTTGTTGTGTACGGGTTATTGTGACTGATTGTGTCTGTGTACAGGGGTGAAGATTACAGAAACCACAACAAATGCATCAGTGAAGATCAGAAATACGGAGGGAAAGATTTCCAGGCGAAGGCAAATAAAGGCGAAGTGAAACAGCTGCAGTGGATTCAGGTAAACAAATTCTGAGCTCTAACATCACACTATTTCTCTTCGGTTCGATGACTCAAAGCTTCTATCGCTTTCCAGAGGATACACGAGGCTATGGATCGACCCGACATCGATCCCAAACTGCGTCAGGTTCTGGATCAGGTCAGCTCGTATGAGAATGTGCCCAGGAAGAGAGCAAAGTTTCAGGTGAAGATCTCAAAGCCAACGTGATGGATCTTCATTCAGCGTGGTTGTTTGTGAGCTTGTTTGTTATTGTCATGCGTTTTGTATTCATGCAGAATTGGATGAAGAACAGTCTGAAGATCCACGGCTCTGCTTTAGTCGAGCAGGTCTGGGAGATTTTTTCATCAGCTGTTAGCAATGTAAGTGCTTCTTCATGATTCTTCATCAGTTCTGAATCACTCTCTGTCTCTTTCATATGTGACTTTTACATTTATTCATTTAACAGACACTTTTATCCAAAGCTTATTACAAACGTTAGGAACACATTAAGTTATTTATCCTAATAATATGAGAAGTGCTAAGATACAGCATTTTAACAACTTACCTGCTCGAAAAAGTGAATTTTGAGACAAATCAAGAAAAAAGTCATCACATCCATACCTTAAAATCACTGGTAAAACTAATAGATTTAGTACACAAAAAGTCAAAAACAATATCTATTGAAAAAAATAGGTTTCTTTTTTTCTTTTATTAGTCCCTTTCACACATACAGTCTTTACTGATAATAATTTACTGGTAAATTGCAGTTAACAGATCATGTGTGAACAGAACCTTTCCGGTAAATCAGTGCTCCCAATTTACCAGTAAGACAGGTTGTAAGATTACCAGTAATTTACCGGTAAGCGCTATGTGTGAACGAAAATTATAGGATTACCGGCATTTAGAACGGACGACGTCAGACCGTGCTGACAGCTTCGGGCCAATCATAGCGTTTTAATACAGATGACGCGTTTACCCCCCCACTGTTTACGGACGTTTCCACACACATGCTGCTTGAAAGTTGAGCACACCTGAAGTTTACGTCCATATTTCTTCACCAAAGTTGTTTAAAACAGCTTACTGCCGAATTCCCGACGTCCTTAGCACGGCCTCTGTGAAGCCTAATGTGCAAACAGTAGTGTTGTTAAAAACGCATTTTCGGTTTGACGTCGTCTCATTCAATGTTGTTTGGTCATGAGCAACTTCGCGACTGTTTACCACAGACGTGAAAACAGCAAAATACGGACCGTGGATATGAACAACGTGGATTGTTTACAAATACAACACTGAGTTCGCCGCGTGCTACAGGTACTTCCGCTTTCTCAACGTATTTACCGGTATTTTGATACTGATGTCTGAATGATGTCTTACTGGTAAAATAACGGAACGCCACTGCGTGTGTGAACAGCACATTTTTGTATTTACTGGTAAATTCATTCTGGTAAATTCACGGTAATTTACCAGAATTACTGTGTGAAAGAGGCTATTGAGACAGGCAGCTTTAAGATCTACTGCAATGCTGTATTAATCTAAGGATATTAGTGTAATTGTTTTAACATGAACTATTTTAAGATTTATTCCCTGTCCATGCTTAAGTGTTTGAAGTTATTGAACTGAACTGATAAACTTAATTGCTGCTAATTGCATTCAATTTAATTAAAAAAATCTTTTGAATTTCATTGTGAATTAAATAATTCTGAATTTGCTTAATTGTTTTTGAGCAGGACAAAACCCAAAATAATCATTCGCAGAATAAACTTGAATGTTCCACCGAAAACCAAACAAACATAAACAACGGACCAAATGAAAGCCGGCGAGAGCAGAAAGTGAGATCAGATGAGAATTCAGACCAGAACGGACACAACACTTGTGATAAACAGACAAGAAAAAAGAGGAAAAGACAGACTGAAGAAAGCAACGAGAAAACAACAAAGAAGAAACACAAGAAATCTAAACAAGAGGAATTTGATGGTAATTAATCCTTTAGAATATCTCTCTCTCTCTCTCTTTCTCTCTCTGTTAAACCATCACTTCATTCCTGTCTGTTTTGACCAATCAGAGAGTTTGAACCCAGAGGGGGAGGAGCCAGCAAACGAAGAAGAGGAGTTTGACTCAAATCCTAAAGGTATTGTATTCTTACAAGTAATAATACTTTTCTTTATTAGATGTGCACAACGGTTTGTTTTTTCTGTAAATTAAATAAATATAAAAGCTACTTAAATTCCTCTTTGGGAACTTGCCGTATGCCGACCAAATGATAAGGGCCCGTATTTTTAAAGCTTCTTCGAATCCTCTCAGAGAGCTCCTAGTTTAGCTGAAAAACTTCTACGTGGGAGTCTTACATTAAGAGTGATTCAGAACCAATCTTAGAGCAACTCAGAGCAAGGAAAATACAAACATTTTTTGTATTTTCTTAGTGAGGAGGCAGGGCTGACCCCGTGGCTATGTATGACACGGTCTTTGGAAGTCACTGATTGGGTGGTTGTCCAAGATGGAAGAGAAAAAACTTTTTCCTGTTTAATCATACTTGCACACTCACACGTGCGATAGATAGATAGGTAGATAGATAGATGAGATCACTTTGCTTATAGAAGTCTGTAACAGACCTAAATCATATCTGCTGCATAGTTGCCTTTTTTCCAGTCACTGAATCTGTTACTGTAGTTAATGTAGTGATTTACTTTTTTCTGCACTGTGCAGAACTCTTCGCGTTTTTCCGCTTT
Organism: Misgurnus anguillicaudatus; assembly: GCF_027580225.2. NCBI lineage: Eukaryota > Metazoa > Chordata > Actinopteri > Cypriniformes > Cobitidae > Misgurnus > Misgurnus anguillicaudatus. Next base: position 27,693,817 of record NC_073352.2, on the reverse strand, counting down.
CCTTGCTTTTAGAAAAACTCTTAAAGGAATATTCAATTTTCTTAAAAGAAAAATCCAGATAATTTACTCACCACCATGTCATCCAAAATGTTGATGTCTTTCTTTGTTCAGTCGAGAAGAAATTATGTTTTTTGAAAAAACATTGCAGGATTTTTCTCATTTGAATGGACTTTAATAGACCCCAACATTTGATACTTAACTCAACACTTAACAGTTTTTTTTCAGAGTTTCAAAGGACTATAAACAATCCCAAACGAGGCATAAGGGTCTTATCTAGCGAAACGATTGTCATTTTTGACAATAAAAATAACAAATATACACTTTTAAAGCACAACTTCTCGTCTAGATCCGGTCGTGATGCGCCAGCGTGACCCCACGCAATACATCATGACGTCAAGAGGTCACAGAGGACGAATGCGAAACTACGCCCCAGTGTTTACAAGTCAAGTGTGTTGAAAGAGGACCGTTGTTGTATGTCAACTGATAATAATTAATGTCTTTGTGTCAGTTTATTGTTTACAATGGTTCGCAAATGTGCGTTTCATATATGTAACACGTGACCTCCCTACGTAACTACGCATTTACGTTAGGTCGCGCTGGACCGGACCTAGACAAAAAGTTGTGGTTTAAGAGCATATTTTTTATTTTTCTTGTCAAAAATGACAATCGTTTCTCCGTTGAAAAAAACTGTTAAGTGTTGAGTTAAGTGTTAAGTGTTGGTGTCTATTAAAGTCCATTAAAATGAGAAAAATCCTGCAATGTTTTCCTCAAAAAACATGATTTCTTCTCGACTAAACAAAGAAAGACATCAACATTTTGGATGACATGGTGGTGAGTAAATTATCTGGATTTTTCTTTTAAGAAAATGGAATATTCCTTTAAAGGGGCCATGGCATGAATATATGACTTTTTTAATGTTTAAGTGCTATGATTGGGTCCCCAGTGCTTCTATCAACCTAGAAAATGTGAAAAAGATCAACCCAGTAACTTAGTTTTGGTAAACCATTTTCTACAAGCACATGAAAAAATAGGTTGTTGACATTTGGCTCTCCTTATGATGTCATAAGGAGCTCTTATTATAATAATACCGCCCCTTAATCTGCACTATACAACCACAGCACTGCCATTTTAGTGCAGAGAGAAAACGATATGCCTCCTTTAAACCTCCTAAAAGTCCTCGTTGATATTCCTTTCTTTAATTTTCACATTTCTAAAAATTTTCTTAGAATTTTGTCACTTGGAGCAACTTTTTGTGCTAAGATTTTTCATGAATACGACGCCGGATCATTTACTACAAATGACTAATAATCCTTGCCTCAGATTTAACAGTGGTTTCACAGACTAGTCCTAGACTGAAAATACCTTCCACGGACAGATCTTAAAAATATAAGCCAGTGCCATTTATTTGTCACACCAGTAACATCCTATATTAATTTTTTTCTCTGGTTATGTCTGACTTTTGTGTTATAGGGAAGTTTAATTGGAAAGGAACGATAAAGGCCGTTCTGAGAGACGCTCCAGAGGACGGACTCGCTATTAAAAAACTGAGAAAGAAGGTGGGTTTCATATAATTTCAGTGGTGTTTCAGTACCAACAATCAATGAATTTAGTGATGTAACTTCTTCATGGAGTCCCCTGTTAGCAGCGCTCCTGTGATTTTAAATATCGTTAGTACTGGTTAGTTTTACCAGGCGGTGGAGGCCTATAGACTGAATGGAGGTTGTGATTCACGTATCTAATTGATTATTGATTTGTGTCCGTTGTTTATTTTTCAGGTTTTAGCAGCATATTATTCATTCAGTGGAGACTCCAACTACAGGTCAGAGGATGAAATTTACTCTCTGTTCAACAAGAAAATCAACAACAACCCAAAGTTTAAAGTCCTGAAAGACAAAGTTAGACTTGTGAAATAATGCTGGTATTTTCTGCACATCATCTTTCATTTTTAAAATAAATTCTGATTCATTTAAAGTGACAAATGTGGATTTGTGTCATTAATCTTGTTAAACCCGTTCTGTGATGTGAGTTCCAGCATCAGCTGTAGTTTATGTAGCGCTGTGAGACCTCTGCCCGCTCATCTGTCGTGAGACTCGTTGTTTAATGTGGTTGTTGGGGGGGCCGTAAGGGCTGAATCGGTCTCTTGTGTGGGATATTTTTTTCTCATGGCAGGGTTCAGTTGGCCCACCACACAGAGGCTCCATACAGGTGCGAGCGCTCGACGGACCCGCAGGTCAAGACTCGCCGCAGTCCGATTTCTACCTGGAGAATGAGTCGCCTGTCTGACACAGACGCGCACACACAGCGGAGCTCTGATAAATCCCGGCGTGCCGCTCTGATCCTGCGCTTAAATGTAATCATATCAGCCAGCGAACAGGAGTTAAACTCTGCTTCTGCCTCCGACTTCAGTTACAAGGTTTTTTCCTGTAAGCAGGTTTCAATTTGTTCAAGCACATGTTCATCTAGAAATAAAGAGATAAAGTGAAAAGATCATAATGCTAGATTTCTCTTCTGTAGTCACGTGAAGAACAGACTTAAATCAGAATATCCTGAATATTCAAACTTCTCTTCTAACCCACAACACTGCAGTCAGCAAATCCCAAGCTCGCTGTGTGTGTGTGTGTGTGTGTGTGTGTGTGTGTGTGTGTGTGTGTGTGTGTGTGTAAGGTATACATCTTTGATAGAAGCGGCTCGGTTCTCCTTCCTCACAGAACACTATTGTTCTCCTCATCACTGCCCCAAAAGCCTTTGGGAAATTGGAGAAGAAAAGCAGGTTTATTGCAGCAGCAGGAAATGATGTTATTGTCTGTTTGGGTGAGAATCAAATGTACTCGCTTAATTCTCAGAATAACACACACACATTGTTTAAAAAAAAAGTATAAATGACCGACATTATAAAACATTATAGTGTTTAAAAAAAAATTAGTGCATCATCATTACCCTGATAAACTACTGTTATTAGTAGTAGTAATATTTCTGCATTGAAAATGATTTACTTACAGATGTAGTAGTGTAATAGAAATACAATAGACTCATTGGTAATGATTGGGTAGCCAATGTTTGTTATAAAATATCTGCTTCTGAATTTCTAAGTAAAATGAGTCGTTCTAAACATTGATCAGAGGAACAATGTAATTTGATTAAAAGGTTGATTTGAGAGGGGAAACGTATAAAGAAATGCAGCAAAGTTTAGGATGCTCATCTCAAATGCTTTAAAGGTCACATTCTTCCTGATCCCATTTTTTTAAACCCTAGTTAGTGTGTAATGTTGCTATAATAGCATAAATAATACCTGCAAAATAATAAAGCTCAAAGTTTTACTGCCAAGCGATGTATTTTCTTTAACAGATTTCCCCTTTCAAAGCCTACAGCAAACGGCCAGTTTGGACTACAGCCCTCTACTTCCTGTTTTAATGATGTTAATAAAACAGTTTTTGACTAAACTCCGCCCACAGGAATACGCCAGTCGGCAGCTAAGCTAACGGCAAGCTAAGCTGCTATCGAATTACAACACACTAAACAAACTACACAATCAGAACTCATTGCGTATTTCTGAAGGAAGACAAGAAAGACATCAGCCCGTTTTTAGGACAGTGAAAACAGCGCTATAGAGATAAGTAAATTGTATGAAAAATATGACGTTTTTTTAAACGTGAAACATGATTGCATGTTATATTGCGCACTGTAAACATTTACATTTATTCATTTAGCTGACGCTGTTATCCAAAGCGACTTACAATTGCTATATATGTCAGAGGTCACACGGCTCTGGAGCAATTAGGGGTTAAGTGTTTTGCTCAGGGACACAATGGATGGGTCACAGTGGATTCGATCACGGGTTGACTTTTCTCAACTATTTTTTATAAGTTGGGATAACTCATCTCTGTTGACATGACTTGTAAATTTAAGTTGATTCAACAAAAAATTTTAAGGCAGCAAAGTTTTTTTTACAGTGCAGTATAAACAGCAACTAAAATATTCAATATAAAAGGTTTCTGGTTTGCAACTTTTATTAAAAGATTTTTTTTTACAAATTCATTATCATATTCACTTCATTCACTATTAAAGAAAGGAGACATGGTGCACATGTCACTACGGCAAACAGCAAGTGTCTTGACGGCTCTGTCTTCAACTCCTCCCTCGAGTGCAGGTGGCAAACCTCGCCGATAGGTTTGCGCAGGGCTGCGTGAACTGAACACATCTATTGTAGGGACGAAACGTGCTTTGAAGAGACGTTTGTCCATTTCGGGCTTATGTAGAAACATCTCGGTGACTTCCGGGGACTCGTGGTGTATGTAGATATAAACGACTAATTCTAAGTTAATAAAAACAATTCAGTTTCAGTGTTGGGTGTAACTAGTTACTAAGTAATTAGTTACTGTAATTAAATTACTTTTCCTTTGAAAAAGTAAAGTAAGGGATTACTCTTATTTTTCTTGTAATCTAATTACAGTTACTTCTGATGTAACTAAATACTGTGTATGGACTCTAAACAATTATATATACTATAATACAATAGTGGATTTAACATGGTTTAAGTTTACAATTCTCACTATTAACTCGTTGATTATTAGCATTAATATTAATGAGATGCTGGCTGTTTATTAATACTTAATAGCACATATTAATGCCTGATTCTGCAAAACCTTATTCTACATCCTTAACTCTCCCCATTTCTACCAATACTTAAAATTTATAACTTTAGTATAAGTTGTTGGAGTGAGGCAAAAGTAGTTAATAGTTAGTTAATAGAGAGAATTGGCCCTAAAGTGGGACCAGAATAATTGAAGTACTTTTATATATTATTTATTCGAGCCATTTCAAGCCTTTCCTTTTATCATGTACTAAATAGGATTTAGAAAGTAATTAGTAATAAGTAATTAAATACTTTTTGGAGAGAGTAATTTGTAAAGTAATCTAATTACATGATTGAAGATGTAATTAGTAACTAGTACCCAACACTGTTCAGTTTATTATGTAACGTCTTTATACACCACTAATAATATAGTTATGTATATTATATTGCATTTCTGTCAAGATATTATTTTTAAAGTTACACAATGCACCTTTAATGACAACAAAAACCTGAAGCACGTGGAAGAAAACGAGCAACTTCTTTTAAAACAGATGGGAGAAAAGTCAGGATGCCAAAGATTCAGCCTTTCATCACCTCTAGAGAGATCAAAGTCTGCAAGAAGCCACTGTAAAGCAGCATTGTTGAAATAAAGGCATTTGCAGAATCACATCAGCTGGCACAAAGAAACGTGCTGTAACATTTAGTAGCCTGATGAGAGTAAAATTAAGAAAATAAATAAAAGTGATTTTGGGGTCTAGTGTTATCGACAGGACCTCAGGTGACCCCCGGGTACTGAATTTAAGCCACAGTACACTGTGAAGACTTTAAAAATAAATAATTTAACATCTCCATTAGTTGAGAGTTTTGCTGTTTTATATGATGTGACATTTAAAGGTTCCTCTCTAAATTCAAGGACACAATGTAAAATAAATACTTTGTTACATGGACTAATTTTTTATTAAATTCCTCAAAGACCACAACATCTGAGCTTTGCTTTCAATCTGCATTTTATGGTTGAGTTATATTCTTAACAAATATCTTGTTTTTCAGTAAAGCTGAATCTTAAAATCCCATCCAAATAAGAGAATACTCGCGCAACATCATGATAAACTAATGTTGGGTTTTTCACTGGTTAAATTCACACAGCGGCAGTGAAACGGCTGATGTTCAAGAAGGTGGAGCTTCTCATCACTGTTAATCTTTAAGTGGTTCTTGATGGGAGTTAAACTGTGCAGATCTTCTTTCATATGATGACCAGAACCATTTTCTGTCTGTGAGGCTTCAGTGAGGTGAACATTGTCTCTTAAAGTTCTAAGCAAAGAGTTGTTATCACAAAAGAAATGTTTTTTTTATGTTGTATAGGTTTTTTCAGATCAAAGTCCTTTGCTCCAGATGTTTAGGAGATGTGATTCTGTGTTTTTTCTTCAGTGTATCTGTTGTTTAAAACTTTGTTTAAAGCATAATGCATATAATAATTAAGTGTAGCTCCATTTGTGACCATGTTTGTGAAATCCAGTTTAAAACCCTATTCGCACGGGATTAGTATTACATGAGGACCATTATGCTGTGGACACACCTAACGTGCTGGAACATTCTAATATTGGACACAACAGTCAACACCACACAAAAAGGTTTCTTGCATAACTGATTTTTATCTGTGATTGTAAGACAACACAGCTGAAAAAGACTATGCATGATCAGTCGTTATGATCAAATTACATTCATAATCTGTGCGAAAACAATTTGATTGCGTAGGTTGTCTGTGATCTTAATCCCATGCGAATCGACCATGTAATTTATAAAGTAGGCTAGGCTAAATGACCAACCCTATTTCGCAGAAAACCAAGGTCCTGTGATGCTATTAGTCCCGTGCGAATCGGCATCTCTGTAATTTAGCCAAGATTTGCCGGGGTCGTATATCATTTTTCAAGGCTTTTGTTACCTGTCTGCAGTGTCGTAACTTTGTTTTCAATAGTGGTGGGGACAAAGGCCGCCCCCTGAGGTCGATCGAATCAATGATACTTTAAAACAATTTAAACATTACTATTATCAATAATTTGCATAATAATTATTTGGGAATGTTTATCAAAGTTGCATCCCTCGTACCATCGGTTTCCCAAACTGTCTCGACACAGGGAATCATTCGGGAAGGCAGTTTATTCCGATGACTAAAATGACACTTGTTGATTGGTTTACGCGTTTATTGTGCTTGGTCACTAGATGCGCAAGCGTCGCGCGCGTTTAGTGCGAATGAAGAGCGGAAATGAAGCACACATTTTATTCAAATTTTATATTCATATTTATAATTTAAATGCAAATATCGTAAAAATTATCCTTTGGTTTTTGAAAAAGAAATGCAAATGTAAAGCCAATTTCCTCAAGTAATAAGAAAGCACCTAAAACATATGCAATATGTGAATCTTTAATAAATGTATTGTTGTGTTATTTTGACTATGCATACTTGGGCATTTGTAAATTCATTTAATAATAAAAAAGCATGCATTCTGGTTTCTGGGGTCGGGCCACCGGTCTTCTGCTAATTCTGCTAGTTTTCCCTACTGAAAAATCCAGCTGAGACCAGCATAAGCTGGTAGCTGGTTTTGGCTGGTTTAAGGTGGCACTAGCTGGTTTACGCTGGTCCTCCCAGCCTGACAAAGCTGGTCATGCTGGTGGGTCAGCTGGTCTTCCAGCCTGACCAGCTAAGTCCAGCTTGACCAGCTTAAAAAGTGACCAAAACACAGCTAGACCAGCTTGTTACACCAGCAAAATCAGCTTCCTACACCAGCTAAAACCAAGCTGGGAGACCAGCTAAAACCAGCTCACCAGCCTATGCTGGTCTTAGCTGGATTGTAAGCTGATTACTTTAGGATTTTTGGTCACAAATAATTATTGTAGTTACACGAGTTATTTTATATTTTTGATAGTAAGGCAGTTGTAAAAATGTTATCTTTTTTAATAATATCAATTACAGTATTATGTAAATAATAGGCTTATATACATGATTTTTGCCATAATAATGCAGCCTTATAGGTATTTTATTTTTATTTAATTAAACCTATTAATTCATGACAAGAATAAGTAATAATATTAATTTCATAATAATTCCACGCTGTAAAAAAATGCAGCATTTTTGTCAAAACAACATTTATTTTTAGGTTCCCCGGAATACTAATCCTGTGCAAAATGGGATTTAAGTCTCATAATGAGATGAAGAGGATCAGATTTTGATTTTACATTGATTTTAATCTAGACATGGCCTTACTCAGTTAACATTAAATATATCATTATATTTTCACATGATCTTTACATTATCTAGACTACTTTTATGTAGAAAACAGTAAATCACAAAAAGACTTTAGTTAGGTTTTTACAGACTGGGTCAAATTTGTCATGTGTGTGTGTAGTAGTAGTAGTAGTAGTAGTAGATGCGCTTTGTTTCAGGAGAATTTGGTTCCAGCTGGCAGGAAACTTTAGCTAGGTTAGATTTAGTGAGCCCAGGGTCTGTTGGCAGGATACAGTATTCCACACCTGTGCTGCTGTCTACACACCTGAACAGCTGACCTCCTGAACTCACTAACAGGTGATGCTCAGCTGCACATGGACCTGCTGAACTCCAACACAAATATCAAATATTCACTGAATTACCATTAAATATTTCTCTAGAGTCCAAATAATATTGCAGCATGTTTATAAAGTTCAGTGTGCATGATTATTTTAAGGGGTTTATAGATGTATATACCTGTAGCTCAGGTCTGAGAGCATTGTGTTACCAGAGCAGAGAATGTGGGTTACTGATTAAAAATGTCTTGTTCGTAAAGCAATATTAAGTCACAGACCCTTGGTTTCACAGACAAGGCTTTAGACTAAAACACATTTTTGAGCTGTCTGACAGATATTAAAACATGCCAGTGCCATTCATATGTCTTAAGATACACAAAAGTGACACCTTTTTTGTAAGGCAGGTTTATAAAAGATGTTTAAACATCTTTATTTAACTAAGGTCTAGTCCTGGCTTTAGCCTTACAGACCTAAAAAAGAGTAAATGTTTAGGTGATTTTCTGTACTAGTACTAAAACAATAAAGCTTTTGTAAAACAGAAACAACAATGAGGTGATAGACGGCAGTGTTAAAAAATAGTTTAATTATTGGAAATAAAAATGTATTTTTTAGTAAATCAAATATTTTTATTTGTAAACGTAACTTGAAAGATTTCCATAGTAAATCAAACATAATGGAAAGTAGACGTCTCTAAACGAGCTTCCGCCCCTTTAACGTTACGTCACTACCGCGTCAGCGTCATGGCGGAGATCAGCGAGTTTGTTAATGTGCGGCGGCGCTTTAAAACACACGAACAACAGGAAGAAGACGACGAGCCGAGTAAGAAACACACATAAATATATACACATAAAAGAACAAACCGCTTATTTAACCGCTCGGATATTTTATATTTAAGCTGGTGTTTATGTGCGATGTGGAGCTCACTCTCATGTTGTGATGATGTGTGTTTGTGCAGGTGTACAAACTGAGGAGTCTGTAAAGTTGTACAAGACCTCTCGTTTTAATCGTCATTCAGTTTTCTGGATTGTGGCATCTTTAAGTCTCACCTACTATGTGGATTTTTTCAGCGTGGTGCTGAACAGCAGTGACATACACAGGTGAGGAGTACACTCACTCAAGTTCAAGTGTTTATTTGTCACATATAAGCGAACACTACACAGGTCCGCAGCGAAGATGACCACTCAGGTCCGCAGCGAAGATGACCACTCAGGTCCGCAGCGAAGATGACCAGTCAGGTCCGCAGCGAAGATGACCAGTCAGGTCCGCAGCGAAGATGACCAGTCAGGTCCGCTGCGAAGATGACCAGTCAGGTCCGCTGCGAAGATGACCAGGCAGGTCCGCTGCGAAGATGACCAGGCAGGTCCGCTGCGAAGATGACCAGGCAGGTCCGCTGCGAAGATGACCAGGCAGGTCCGCTGCGAAGATGACCAGGCAGGTCCGCTGCGAAGATGACCAGGCAGGTCCGCTGCGAAGATGACCAGGCAGGTCCGCTGCGAAGAGACCAGTCAGGTCCGCAGCGAAGAGACCAGGCAGGTCCGCTGCGAAGGCCTCACGCGTCCAGCGAAGGCCACACATGTCCAGCGAAGGCCACACACGTCCAACGAACACAACAACACATTCACACTTGAATAACTTATAATGATTCTGGCCACTAGATAAACAGACGAGCGTAAATTCTCCTCACACTTCTCAGTCTTGTAAGGTGAGGAGTAAAAAGCCATTTATCTTCATTTCATCTTCCTAATTTTTTACATTTTTTCTCTGTTGTAGTTGGTGGTTTGCTGTTGGACTGGTGTTACTGGGACTTTGTCTAAGTCTTGCGGCTTACTGTATCGTGTATCTTGAGTGGATTAAAGGCATGAAGAATTATGAGCATGAATATCCTGCAATACCAGCGGTCACAACTGCTGCCTTCATTGCTGCGTCCTGCAGGTCAGATCAGCATTTATTTGAAAACTAATGAGTCCTGATGCAAACGGATGAATCTTGTGATAATACACTTTCTATTTTATGTCATATTTACACCAAAATCAAAGGAAAATTTGACATTATTATCTTTTGAGTTGCTTATTAATTTTAAGCAAAGCAACATGCAGTCTTTTAAAGGTAGGGTTTGCTGCTGTATTTAAAGGTGAGAGCAGACGGGTCCTAGACTAGGACAGAGAGAGTAATAGATTAGAGATAGGCTTTTATTGTCCTGCTGTTTAAGTAAGTAACAATACATACCTTCAGTACATACATACACAGGCTGCCATCAACCAACCTATACACACTGCCTGTCGTACAACTCACCTGTGATCATCATTATGAATTCAAAAGAGAAATCAATTATAAAAAAAGTTTATGGTTATAATAAAAACAGAGTTAAGGAGTTAAGCAGTGCTGATTTCTGAATGTCTGAAAAATGGCCTTCGGGTAATGAATAAAGTTCAACTGAACTGAACGCATATGTGGGCAATTACATAATTGAGGGCACATTTGGTGTCAAAAGTCATTATATTCTTTAAACAGTTATATTTTTAATTATTTTAATAATTGTGTACTCATTGTTATGATCACAAGATGTTACAAGCCATAACAATATATTATTTTCTGTTGGTGTTCTCTGTGTTTGACTGGCAGTTCTGTTACATAATGTCAACACTGTTATTCTACCTTTGTAACCGAGTTTGACAGTAACAGAATGACACCAAATGGACCTGCAATTATATAATCATCTAGATGTGTATATATATGTGTGTACCGTATAGGCATGGGCCGGTATGAAATTTTGGCGTCCATTGCAACACTAAAATGTGTTATTTTTCAAATGTCTGCATATACAAACAACAACTTTTCAACTGGACACAATACATTTTATTTTTAAGCAACATACAACATGTATGCCAGGCAAAAATAAGGCCTTAAATTATAATATTCTTTTAAAAAATTATAAAATTTAAATGTATAAATATTTATAATATTAAATGTAAACATCAAATCAATTACGACTTAATTATTTAACTTAAAGGTACAATTTGTAAGATATTTGCAGTAAAATATCCAAAAACCACTAGTCTGGTGTTATATATTTTGTCCAGCTGATTACTGACAATATCTATAATGTTTTCAACTACTTGTAAATAGTGCTGCCTCACGATTAGTCGCGACTAATCGTTTGCGGAATAAAAGTTTTTGTTTACATAATATATGTGGGTGTATTGTGTATAATAATTATGTATAAATACACATACACACATGCATGTATATAATTAAGAAACATTTGCTTGTGTATATACATGTTTATATTTATATATAATCTATATTATATATAAATATAAATATTTATTATATAAATATATATTTTTCTTAAAATTATACATTTATGTGTTTTTATTTATATAAACATAATTAACATACACAGTACACACACATTTATTGTGTGAACGGGGGCTTTTGTTCTGCAGGCGATTGGTCGTGACTGATCGTGAGGCAGCACTACTTGTAAATTATTAGAAAATTGCTGCCCTAAACAGTGACACGGGGCAGTGCAGTCGCCTGTAAATGACGTTAATATCTACGTTACCCTTTGTTACCGCCTTTACTGACGTAAAAACCACATGACAACAGTGTCGTGGACAAATGCGGAAGTAATAGCGTCTGTCGGGCCATTCACTTTTTTTATGATAAGTTTGTTCATCTGAACACTTAATTCTGTGCTGTGTTAACAAACCATCGTATTGGATTAATACTGTAACATCTATGACTAACAATTGCGTTTTAAACAATACATGAAACCTTACATAATGAAAAAAAATGATGTCATCAAACACAACATTTATAAAACTTGATTACTTTACCTCATGTGTAACATGATTTCTCGTTCCCGTCTGATTGATGGCCATCAGCTTTTGAGTTAAAGACAACAAATTCTATCAGTCCACGCTGCTTCAGAGCGTCATTAATCTACGTCATTGTTATTGATTTGATCTGGCGCCCTCTAGCAGCTCGGATTATACAAATTGCATCTTTAATTTTGTGTAAACACAGCTTATACCTTGAAAACGCATAAAATCTTAGTGGTTTTGAAACCTTTACTCTTTAAAACCTTGGTATACCTTGAAACCGGTAACCGGCCCATGCCTAGTATCATATTTTCCGGACTATAAGTCTAATTTTTTATTGTTTGGCGGGTCCTGGAACTTCTAGTCAGGTGCGACTTATACGTACAAGAGAAATCATTACCGTCTACAGCCGCGGGAGTCCGGTCTATGCTGCTCTTCTATTTATGTAATTCAATGGATAAATAGTGTGATGTGGACCTTTTTGAACTTGATTTGTTATTTATTTGAGCTTATCATGTTAATTTAGCTTATTTAACCTCTCAGGTATGTTCTGTATGCTGTTGTGTATCGTGTAAATAACTGTTTATGTTACTTTAACATGTACAGACACCTATTCAGCCTGCTGTTCTTTGCTATTGTTTAGTTAAATACTTTGCCTTTCCAGATTAATGTCTGTTCTTCGGCTTGGATTTTGTGAAATCATTTTCTAAATAAACGCGACGTGTTTTTTCCTCTTCAAAATGCATGTTTGACTGATGCGACATATAGTCTGGAAAATACGGTACATGCATGCAAATGAAGAGCTCAGATGCAAAGCAAACGCCACCTCTGTCAAAAATAAAATGATGATATTAACCGAATGTTGTTGGCATGTTTATGAAATACTTTCGCTTCAAATCTGCGTAAAACTCGTCCTTGTGCCATTCAGCAATACTGGGTTGTTGTCAGAATCCGCTAAACACCACATTGACTTTGTGCACTTGTTCTCTAAGGCTGGATTTACACTGCACATCTTGATGCCCAACTCCGATTTGTTGACTATATTTGATTTTTTGACGACCTTTCAAAAGCGACTTGTGTCCGATATCTACATTTACACTTAAAACTTGTCGAAATAATTCAAGGTAGACATACTGACCCGGAACAGCTTAAACCACAGAGGAAGTAAACTGTCGCAATATGCAATGGACACAAAAGAAATGATTATACAAGATTATAGAGCTTTATTTCTGTAACAAGACATATAACTTTAACATTACTCCACTAAGTCCTCTATTGCGCTGCTGAGAAAAGTCATGTGATCCAAGTGGTCTACATCTGTGTGGACATCACTTGCCAGTGTCGCATTTTCAATGATGCATGACACGTCTTGACATGAACACGAATGCATCTGCTTTATTTCCACATATGAATGAGACCTGATCACTTTTTTCCTGCTAACATCATATCTGATCCGTGCCACATGAGAAAAATTGGAATTGAGTCATTTCAAACAAGCAGCGTAAATGCTGCCACTAAAGATGAAAAACGACAAGCTTGAATCCTTTGTGAGTACTTTGACCTGAATACAACTCGTTTGTGGCAGTCACAGCTCCCCCTAATGTATTGGGTTCAGTTTCTTTATTTTTATATTTCTTTATTTGCATTTCTAGTGATTTCAGTGATTTTTTCATGTCTTGTCCAAAGAAGTGAATTTTTTGCCACAAAAGCTTGCATGCACTTAGAGGGTTTTGCAGAGAAAGACAGTCAAACTTGTTAAATTACAATGAAATGACAAAAGTGGTTATGTGGCTCTATATAGATCATTCCTGTGCTGTGACTTTCATCTGACTACGTTTCCTGTGTGTGTTGCAGTTTTAACGTGGCTCTGTGGCCGATCTGGTCCTTCTTTACCCCTGTCATTCTCTTCACTCAGTTCATGGGAGTCATCATGATGATATCACTGCTGGGCTGACACACACGGTGAGGATCAAACACACTCATGTCATGTATAAGGAGCTTTACATACATACATTTGTGTTCATTGTAATACGTCTGTGTTTTGACAAACTGCAGCCTCTCATGGCAGACGGTGAACTCTCTCGATCTGTCATCCGAAGCTGACTGTGGATATCAGCTGATTGATGTGAGGTGACCTCTGCCGACCCCTCTATGACCTCTGACCGCTGCCGAGGATGCGCTTTAATGACCAATGAGAGACGCTGTTGAATACGACACGCACAAGGTTCTGACCTCTCACATTAACAGAGACTTAAAAGTGTTTTGGATTTCAAGTTAAGCCCATATTCATAGCTCCATGGAGGAGGTCATTTAAGGTACATGAGATAAATGGCATGTTTTCCCTGAGGTCCTGTAGATTGCTGATTATTTTCTGACTTCAAAAAAGTCAGGTTGCATTATATTGCTTTTTTTTAGAAATCACACACATTAAGTAAAAAATGTTTGGGTGGACAAATATTGATGTGTTTTAGTTTCTGCAATTATAAACATGAATCGATGTGATGCAGAGCTAACAGATTCATCAACTCCAAGACTCATTTGCATTAAATATATCGTAATAGTTAATCTTTCTCTTGTTCGCTCTCTGTTTCTCTCGCTCTCCCTTTCTTTCTTTCACTCTCTCTCTCTATTTATTTACTATATTATTTTTTATTAGTTTGATTTTGTTATGTACCCATATTGCCAAAGCATATGACTGTTTCAGCAGTAACAACCTAAACAAACAGCTTTTGTTAAATAAGCGGAACTTCTGAAAGACTTCCACATAAAATCAAGTCCTTTTACGGTAGTTTATTTCTGATGATAAGGGAAATAAATGACTAGTAATTTAAAATAAATTTGTTCATATATCATATCTAACGGATGTTAACTATTGCACTGAGCTAATGTTAGTGTGTAAAATTAACGTATAATGTTAGCTACTTTAATTCTTGCCCGGCTGCCAAACCTCTCTGCACAGCTGTGATCCATGCTGGTCATCTTACCCTTGTCTTTCGCAAACCAAAACATTTCATTTTCTATGAGGTAATCGTTTTAGAGATCAGTTTAGCCACACTAGCCAGACTGATTTATAAATAAATACAGACCGGAAGTTCATTTTGGTTCATGCACGTAACCACGACAATGCATGTGCTTCCAATGAAATCGACAGGAAATTTACACTAACAAAAAACATTAAGATGGTATTAAAATGAGGTGCTAGGTAAATAATATATATTATCTAACTATAAAAAATTGAGTAAACTTTTTTTAATTTGCGTTTTATGCAGTAATGTTTAGTGGATTGAGCATCATGTTGTTTTAAAGCTTCATGAATCTGCTCTTCTGAACTTCAGAGATGACTTTAAGTGTGTTGATGTTTGTATAACATAACGCCGAGTGTCTGAAAATGACACGCAGATTACTTTGTTGGCTGAATAACTCCAGAGTTTAACACTTTGAATGTTGTGCTCTAGCAGATTTTTTGTACTGATTGTTTAAATTGACTCTCTATACTAACTTTGTAATGTTTATTTTCTCTTTTTATATGTCTGAAATGTGACCTTTAAATCTAAAATAAATTATACCACATGAATAGATTTGACGCATTTGATTAAAATGTACTGTAAAGTGAGCTAGTTCGACGTCATGTGTCGCCGCAAGAAGCGGCAGGCGATGGCATTAAAATACCGCGAGAGTCTGCTGTCGAATCGCTCTCGCGGTACTGTGATGTCATCGGCCTGTCAGTTTTTGCGGAGCCACAACCGACAGTTTATTGATAAAAACTTTTTTGCCTGATATTTTCTCCCTGATACTCGCAACATCTGCAGTTTGTATCTTCATTATCCAAACACATTAAGATGTTTATTCAATTTAAGTGACTTCTGCTATTTAATATCCGACTAGCTTTAAGATGAAACTTGACTGAATGGGAATTTTTAGTGTTTAATGCACTCACTGTAGGTTGATTCTAATGTTTAAAACCCCCCGCTTATCCACACACAATGATTGTTTGAGCGAAAATCATTACAAAAAGTATTTTTTTGTGTGTGGTATGTAGTTATGTAATTTTTAAAACTATTTTAGTATTTTTTGTGTATTGATAACTATTAGCAAAACCACGGCTTTACATTGAGTAATATGGTTTTTGAAATCATGATTATTTTGTAGTATCCGTGGTTTTACTACAGCAACCATGTTTTTCTTTAACTGTAGTAAAACCATTGTTAATTTTCCTAATTTAGGAATTTGTGATTATTATAATAAGTCAAGATATGGGCTGTGTGATGAAACTGAAGAATAAAGTCCCACTGATGACATTATGGGCTGTGATGACAAAGCGCGTGATCGCATCTGTGACCTGTGATCAAACTCAATCAAAGATGCGATAATCAGCGGAAACTGACCTGTGACCAGGCAGAAACCACAGCAGAAATCTTTAGTTTGGTTTTATCATGCGCATGTTAATCCAGGTCGGATCCATGCTAATATAAAGCGCTTTTGTTAAAACTCTGGTGTGGATCGCTTTCAGTTAATTGTAGGTCTGTCAGTAATCGAGGTCAGTGTTTGTTTTAATAGCAAAAATTCCGCTGGTAAAAAGAAAACAGGTTGCGTATTATTTCGAGCGCGTTAGTTGTACAGATAAACAGGAAAGTTTTGCGCAGATTTCGCTTAGTCACTGCGTTACTCTAATGGATACCAAATCCACGCTATTATATGAGTCCACTGGCAACAAAGGGAAACGACCATAAAGAGCCATTGACCAGTGAAACATGAGCTTGAGTCATTGAGACGCAGTGAAGCTTCACATCTGAAATGACTGAAACACCGTAAAACCAGCAGTTGCGCGTGCACGTGGAGTTCAGGTCTAGATGGATGGATTAATGAATGGACGAATGGTGACGTTTATTACAGCACTTGGCACGTGAACGCTTCTCAGAAGATCAGGTTTGGTTCTCAGTGAATTCTTGGCATCGTCACTTCATCGATTTCCCTGAAACTTACAGCCGAACGTAACCCAATCTGTGTTAATCTGTGCCTCTTTCTAGAAGCTTTATATGAGCGCGCACTGTTCCTCACTCGGACGTATATGAAATATGTGTGGAGGAACGGCCAGTGCGTCTGATCTCTGAGAAGGACCTAAAGCGCGCGCGCACCCGAATACCATCGGCACCATGGTGGAGCACAGCGGCCTGGACATCATGTTTTTAAACAAATACAGTCCCGGCTCCTCGTCGACATCCTCAACAGAAGCGGAAAATAAATTTTTCTCCAAGCTCAAAATGAGTTTGATCAAGAAATACCCACAGAAGAACGCGGAGACGCTGAGCGCGCAGTACGGCACCAATCTGCTGTTGGTCGGTGTGTCCTTAATGCTCGCGCTCGCCCAGCGCGGTCCGGCCGTGAAAGAGGAACACCTGCTCACCTTCATCACGGTACTGATGCTCGTGCAGCTCGTGTGGATGCTGTGCTACATGATCCGGAGGGAGCGCGAGCGCAGTCCGGTGCCGGAGAGAGACGCGCACGCAGGGACCAGATGGATACGAGGTGACTGACGCGTCAGTACATTTATTGGTGAATTCATGCAAACGATACACGGTGTAGGCTACAGTTGTTTGTTGATGATGTTTGTGAATCAGGTGGACTGACGATGCTGGCGTTGCTGTCTCTGATCATGGACGCGTTTCGCATCGGTCACTTTGTGGGCTATCATTCGTGCGTTTCCGCGGTGCTCGGGGTTTATCCCATCATCCATGCGCTCCACACCATCTCTCAGGTGAGATAATTCCCCCTTATACACGTGTGAGAGAGTGCTGTTGTCACGCGCCTGATGTGGGAATGTGCTTGTGGTTGCAGGTTCATTTCCTTTGGTTCCACATCAAAGATGTCATTAAGAAATATGAAACATTTGAAAGGTACAAATCTCTCTCTCTCTCTCTCTCTCTCTCTCTCTCTCTGTCTAACGATACATTGATTTTACATTCATGCATTTAGCCGATGCTTGCTGTTCATTTTATCAGTAGGCTGTGTGTGTGTTTCCTTGGATCGAACGGACCTATGACCAGGTGCCTCGAAGTTTTTTAAGGGGTCACAGTGTGCACAGATAATTAAAAAGTCAAATATGGACATGTTGGCAGAAGTTTTTTAAATGGCATTTATGTTTATTTACACCGAGTGTTTAATGCTCCTTAATTGCCCACTTTAACATAAGTGCGTAATGTTGATTTTCACATTTCATTTTATTTGCACTGTAAGCATACAATTTAAAAACTTAAAAATATATTTAGGCCTATATCAGATTATTAGAGAAACTAGAAATCTAGACAACTACACTACATATAAAGGCTTAAGAAGTTTATTTTGAAGCGTCTTCGTACACTGGGACTAAAAATCGTCCCTGGACCTCATCTAGACCCGGCCCACTAAATTTGCGCAAAAAAACACAAAAAAAAATTATTGATAACCCTATAATTACAAATGCAAAAGAATCCAATTAATAAACAAGAAAATAATACGAAAATAAGAATGGAAACTTTATATAAATAGCCAAGAATTAAAATATTTAACAGGATAAATTGTAAATAGCCTAATAGTTTATTTGTTTATGTACTTTTAAGTTTTTCTTTCATTAAACTTAAATAAGGGTACTTATTGATTTTGAAGAAGATCAATAAAAGAATAAGAATCATTATTATTATAAAGCGGAATAATTTATTAATTTATATGAGTATTAATAAATAAATTATATTTATTAAAATTATTTATACCACGGGTCTGTTGAATGCTGTATTCTGATTGGCTGAGAAATGTTCCATGGGTATGCATTAATTTCTGATAACCGCACACCTAACTTGTCAAATGTCTTAAAAATAGGCACCAGAGCACTGTTTGTGGTAACTGTGGTATAAGAGGAATAATTGACTCCGGTCCTTTGAATTGTTTGAAAATAATGCACACCCGCGGTCTAACGGCACAACGGTGTGCATTATTTTCTAATAATTCAATGGCCTTCGTCAATTATTCCTTACATAAATTGTATTGAATCCATTGGTAACTGATAAAATGAGTTTATAAATTATATCAAGGCCTTATAAAGCGAATCAGGTTTAGGGCATTATAATGGTCACAGCATAGCCTATTTGTTGTTTTGCATGAAATGTAAAATGTCAACACGCTATAAATTTAGCATGTCTTTGCCAACGGTCCAGGAAAAAATATTAATTTTCAAACATTTGGAGTTCTTTGCCTCGAGTGTTTGGCTTTAAATTTGTCTCAATTTCTCCATTAGTACATTCAAAAATTTGTCAGTAGGTTTTAGTCAATTTCTGTCGTTGAACAACCAACAACTGATTAGTTGTTCGACTACATTATCAGAAGATACCGCTTGAGGACAGCGTGCGAATTGTTCTCGCAGTACTGACGTCACACATCGATCCCTCTGCGCAGCGCTGCATGAAGTCGAAAGCAGCTACGTTTGTAATGACTTGATGTTGCAGGCTACACTCTTGTTTAGCTGTCAGTCTCGCAGTTTGCGTTAGGTTCTTTTGTCCAGTGAGAGACGCAAATGTATGAAGTTTGACTAACACAGCAAGTAAAATACATTTAGCCTACTAACTTTTAACATGCTCACGAAGGTGGCCCACCTTTAATCTCCCGGTTGTCCAGATGGCATGTATTGTACACGTAGTGCGTTTTGGAAGCGCTTCTGATGACGTTTAAAATTTGACAGATAACAAAATTTGTTTAAAGGGATAGTTAACCCAAAAATTAAAATCATTAAAATTATTAAAGTCACTCTCATGTTGTTACAAACCTGTATAAATGTATTTGTTCTAATGAATACGAGGTAAGATATTTTGAGGAATGTTCATAATCATACCATTCGTGAGCCCCATTCACTGCCATAGTATTCTTTAATAATACTATAGAAGTGAATAGCGCTTATGGACAGTTTCTAACAAGATGAGAGTTTTTGGGTTACTATCCCTTTAATCATCTTTAGCCTCTGATGTGTATAAGGTGTTTGTGTTGATCAGGTTTGGAGTGATTCACGCTGTCTTCACTAACCTGCTATTGTGGTGTAACGGAGTGATGTCAGAAGCTGAACATTTTCTCAACAATCAAAGGAGGAGATTAACTGCACTGGGATACACAAATTACACTCCAGGTACAGTGTGTGTGTGTGTGTGTGTGTGTGTGAACAATACTGTTTCAGGGGGCGTTTCTCAGGTCGCATAAGTAGGCTGCAAATGTCATCAAGACTTGTTCCAGAATAATTACAATTATTATTAACAAAAATAGGCCTGCATATGGGACATCCGAAAGCAACAGGCTTCGGATTGGAGTGTAGCTACTGGCACACTTTGGTGGGCAGGTTCTGATGCCTGGTTTGCTCCTCCCTCTTCTCATGCACATTCACGCAGATGCTACAGGTGTATGTGGTGTAATCTAAGAATTTAAATAATTTTGGTTTGATTTGATAATATTTGGCTGTATATCAAATCATGCAGATAGGTTTCTATACATGAACTGTTGATTGTGTTTACAAGTGTTTACAATTTTAGCAAACCATATAAGTTAACATAATACAGACTGCTAACAAAAAACACCCTGCAAAGCAAAAAATAAACAGTGTTAATAAAACGATACCTTATTTTTTAAATTCTATTTTTTAAGTTAAAGTGACGAAAAATATATATTTTTTTGCATATTTTTGTAGTGTGGATGCTCGAGTGGGTAATGAAATGAACCTGTAGGTGACACCAGACCTCCAGGAAACATTCAGCACATGTTTCTGCATTAAAACTTTTCCTCATGTAGGCTTTTTCTGTCTGTAAAACATCTCAATATCTAATTTTAGTTTGAAAGATTGTAGACAAATTAAATCTTAAACAACTTTTTTAGTTTTATTCTATGTCATTAAACCCCGACTTTCACCATGAACACCCTTACGAAAATTAGCCATGTTTTTTTGTGGTAAACACTGACTTTTTTTGAGGACTCACAATGCAAAGCCGGTCAAAACATGTATTTAAACCGTCATGTGTGTGGCTCGTCATGTCAAAATATGTGTTCGGCGCGTCATGTAAACTTATGTGCATCACGTGTCATGTCAAAATACGTGTCAAGAGGTTTATGAGAACGCTCACGTTTGCCAGATCCTCACTTAATGTGTGTAATCAGAGTATAGTGCCTTGAAGGGCACTTTGTGAAGGGGATGCACAGTCGATCCAAATAAAGAAAAACAGACGCTGTATTTTATTGCTATATTCGCCAAGTGTAAATTAATTACATACAATATTAGAGCAAACTTACACACAATTGTGCAAATTTCTCTAGAGTCTATATATCAAGAGTTCTGATCTTTGAAGGGAATAGGGCATATGGATGATCACTTTCGATTGGAACTCACCCATAGGTTCAGATGACATAACAAATACATATTTTGAAATTGCGCCCCTCGGAAGAGACATCACTGGCCGCAACTGGTGGTAAAAGTGTAGTAACAATGGTTTTTGGGTTTTAATTGTTGTAAAATCATGGTTAATTTTCATAAGGGATAGCCAAAAAAGCTGGCATGGTGTTTAAAAGAAGTTCAAGTTGGATTTGAACACAATGAGTGCGTTTACATGCACCTGTTACGCCGGTTATGCTTAATAAACTGATAACATGTGGGATCATGTAAGCGCGTTTTCTTTTACCGGGGAAAGCCCATAAACGGTGTAAGCAAAACCCGATAGGTAGTTTTTTGCTCATTACCCCGATTTCGGGTGGCATGTAAACACCGGCTTTTTCACAGTTTTGTTCATGTGCGCATAAGTAAGCGCAAAGTAATGCATAAAAGTCTCCGTGCAACTCGAGAAGAGATACAACAGTATAGCTTAAGACAGATAGGCCGTCGACTTTTTGAACAAACTATTATGTAGTATAGGCGGTGATGTCACTGCCTGCTAGAAACCTGACAAATCTCAAAGTCCCATGTAAACGCAGTTGTCTGCATAGCCGGTTTATTGATTCGCATGTAAACGCATGAAAACAGTTTTCTATAATAAACAAATTTTTGATAGTTATCGGCTTAAACTGTGCATGTAAATGCTTCATTGTTTGCAGCAAATTTTTAAATTTGCGACTTTTTAAATTTGCAACATGACAAGTAGAAATGTGAAAATAGCAAAAGAGAGTTGTCATGTTTTTAAGCATCTTACTTGGAATTTTTTCAGATTTTATCCCATTAACCTAAGTGACAGCTCTTTTTCATTTAGGTCTCTTTTTGAAACTTCTTAACACAATTTTGGTTTTGAGGTGTCTCCCAGAAGAGTTGCCCACTGACCTTATCTGTTATAAAGAGTTTAAACTGATCTCTCAATCTCTCTCTCTGTCTGCAGCGGAGCCAGAGCATAATTGTAACTGCAGCACAAGTATGTGCTCCATGTTTACCTCTAGCCTCTACTATCTGTATCCCTTCAACATCGAGTATCACATCTTTGTGTCGGCGATGCTGTTTGTCATGTGGAAGAACATCGGTCGCACCCTGGACCACCATAACAACCGTAAGCGGCCCTCGACTCGCACCTCGATTCTGCTGCTTGGCCCGATCCTGGGTCTGCTCGCGCTGGCCAGCTCCATCACGGTGCTGGTGGTGTACCTCATCCACGTTGAGAAGTCCTCGCAGACGCGTGAGGCAGCCGTTTCCATGTTCTACTGCTACGGGGTGGTGATGATGGCCTGCATGTGCGGAGCCAGCGGAACGGGACTGCTCATTTACCGGCTGGAGGACTGGCCGATGGATACGGGGAAAAACCCATCCCGCCAGCTGGACTCGGAGCTGTTGATGGGGTCTTCGTTGGGTTCATGGCTGATGTCGTGGTGCAGCGTGCTGGCGGTCGGAGCGAGTCAAAGTTCTCCGAGCTATCGATGGACGTGTCTGGCCTACTCGCTTCTGCTCATTTTGGAGAAGTGCGTCCAGAACCTCTTCATCGTAGAGTCCCTGTACCGCAGATGCAGAGAACATGTGGGGAGCGAAGACTGTCCTGGAATGGTGCCCGAGATCTTCTCTGTCACAGGGTCGATGGTTCCCCCGTACGACGGCATCGTAAACAGGGCATACGAGACGCAGGACAAGTGCTGCGCTTCTATGGAGGGGGAGCAGCCCAAGAAACGGCAGGTGTGCAGCAGGAATAATTCACTTCCTGTTGGAAAAAGCCTCAATGTGACACCTGGAAGAAATCGACAGATTCTGAAGAACATCACCATCTTTCTCTTCATGTGTAATATCTCGGTAAGAAACCGTAACTATGCTTGTGTCCCCTGAAAATTTGACAGTAGCAGCAAGCTCAAGTTACACAAACATCAAAGTCTTTTAGTTTTAATGTAGTGATGACAACATGCAACATCACAACACGACATCGAAATTCACCTGATGGTTATTTGACTAAAAGTTATTATTTTGATATACACATAAATAACGCATAATACGTACATTGATGTTATATCAACATCAGATGCCTCATTTATAAAATACAGTGTAGGAAACGTCCTAAATCTTTACTTACGATCCTTTCTCAAAAGCACGCACGTGTGATTCATAAAACGAATTTACGAATAAAAAACGCGCATACGACTCACTTTCAAGCCTCGTTCAGACCACCAGCAACATTTGCGTTGTGTGTTACCCGACCTGTCACTTTCAATGAGACGTTTCTAAATCTGCTTGTCATGAACAAATGAGTAACGTCCATTCCAGTAACTGACAATAGAAGGATGACGTGAAATCCACTGCTTCGCTCCCATTGGTAGTCACTCTCGAAAATTGCTCATCATTTGCATAGTTAAACTTTTCTTATCTTTCTCGCGTTAAGTTGGGTTTCTCGCCAACGGTCACTTTCGCTTGTGTCGCCAGAAGTCGCCAAGCTTCCATTGAAATTAATGAGATTGCGTTGCTCTGCTACTGTTGATCTGGCGGTCTGAATTGATCTGTGTCAGGGTTCCCACACCTTTGTTAACTTCAAATTCAAGGACCTTTCAAGGACTTTCCAGGTGCAATACCCTCAAATTCAAGGACTAAATGTGGGGACACATTTTAAGTGAGAGCAAGGTTACATCGTGTTACCTTTTTAAGATACATTGTTACAGTTCCCTTTCGAGGGAACTTCGCACTGCGTCACTGTGGTGACACTTTTGGGATGTCTCCACGGGTAAGTGCACCTGAATGTGTATATCAAATTCAACCAATGGTGAGGCTTAATGACAAAGTCAGGGTGATGCGGGAGCCAGGAAGTATATCGCTATCTGAAATATTGCATTACAGAGACGCAGGAAGTATGGCAAGGGAGACGCAGCGTCTCATTCCCTTCTCAAACTTTCAAAGATTTTAAAGACCCGTGGGAACCCTGCTGTGTGTACTCGCACGTTTTAAAGTTTGGGTTACATTGTATTTGAATGAGTTAGAAATGATTGCCACTGTACAAAAGATTTGACAGCTTGTTTATTTTCTTTAGCTTTGGCTGCTCCCGGCTTTCGGCTGCCGTCCGCAGTACGACAACCTTCCGGAGCAGGAGATGTTCGGCTTTAGCGTTTGGAGCACCGTGCTGAATGTGGCCATCCCTCTAAACCTCTTCTACCGGATGCACTCTGTGGCGTCTCTTTTTGAAGTTTTCCGGAAGGTTTGAGCGTGTTGAGGACAATATGCATTCTCATATCTGTCTGTTTTTGGTGCTTACAAATACTGTATATACACACACACACACATACACACAATGTAGTCAGGCTGCAGAGAAGCACACTCTCATTCAGAGTTCATTCATAATGATTGACGTGTGTGTGCGTAACGAGCCATAATGAAGATCAAATCAGGTTCTCATGGTTTCATTGGCTGTTAACAGACTCTTAATAACTGGACTTTAAAGGATTAAACCTCAAGCCATGAAGTTTTCCCACCACCACCACACACCCTCATATATGTTTACATGCCCAAACACAGATTCACTGAATCACACAGCGACATGTTTAAACATCCCCTGTCAAATATGAGCAGAAATGTAGTTAAAAGATAATGGAAGATAGTTCTCATATTGAGTTATTGAATGTTGACAATATAATCATTGTGCAGGAAAGTATCATCATAACTTGTTTTACTACAATATGTTTGCAATAAAAAGTACATTTTCTTTCTCCATTCTATTCAGATATACAGTCAATATTCTCAGTGATTAAACTTGCATATAAATCAGCATTTATTTGTGAAATAACATTGTGTAGAAATCCTGTGAATGGAGTTGCTGCTTTATAAGCAAAATAAATGCAGAGTTTATGAACATTGATTATGGGGTGCAATTTGACAAGTTTCATGAAGTTCAGGTAAAACGGCATTATGTATAACATGCTTTAAACACAGTAACATGTCTTCAGTAATGTGTGTTTCTCTTGTTTTAACACAAATGTGTTTTTGAAGACAAAGGTAAGAAATTAGATTTTATTTAGATGGGACTTCTAATGGAATAAAGAATTCTGGTGTTGGCTGGAATGAAAGGTTTGTGATTGGGTGGTTCAGCTGCAATTAAATTCAGATGTTGGCGATGTTCTCCAAATAATAAATAAATAAATTGACTATAAAATCTACTTTAGGTGTCACTTTGCCAAGGCAAAATGATTAAATATTCTGTCTGCCTTTCACTCTGTCTGTAACTTTATTCGTGTGTCTCATTAGTTAAATTAAATCGGCTCTTCTTTCTTGGATTGACTTAGACTGTATGATATTTCTTCAGATGTTTTATACCAGCACTGATTACTTTAGATAAATTCGATAATTTTTTCCCCCCGATCTGTACACTATACATCTGGTTTCACATTTGTGCAGTGGAGAGCGGGGCACAAAGTAACGCTTTTTAGATTTGAAACAAATCACTCAAAAAATATTTAAGTTAGATTAATAATTTTTACACAATCAGCACACACATCTCTGCTACAAATGAACACTTAAGTTTGTTTGTGGGACCTGCCGTTATTGTGCAATTACACCGAAAGTGACATGAGAGTGCAAATATGACAACTTACCCCATAGGTGGGGTTCATTGTAACAAACAGAGGGTTTTTCATATTTTTTTATAAAAATCATTTTGTCAGTCATTATTTAGATAGAATAGTATTGTCATTGTTTTCATTTCATTATCATTGTATACCTGAGGCTTAGTAGTAACACTGCGTGACAACTAACCCAGCTTTCAATGTTTTCAATCCCAGCTGTCAGTTACAGGAGTTGCTGACATGTGACCTAAAACAAAATACCAGTTTGAAACAAGACAGTGATTAAAATAAAATAAGACTGGATTTGTTGACTTACACACCCTACTCAGAAATCGAAAAAAAGAGACCCCTCATCCTCATCTAATGTCTGCTTGACATTTCAGCAGGTGCTTTCATCCTCGTGGCTCACATGCAGCATCAGTAAATATTCAGACTACAATGTCAGTGATTTTTGACAGTTTCTGCATTAACTCTCATATGAATACATTAACATTTGCTAAACATCCACTTGTCTTCCTCACAATGTTTAAAACAACATAATGACAGAATGGTTATTCCCTGAGAGTTCACCCAAAAATGAAAACTCTCTCATGATTTTCTCACTCTGATGTAGTTACAAACCTGCACTGTAAAACCTAATAAGTTCACAGAACTTAAAATTTATTTTGTAACAGATTACACAAAAATATTTTAGTGATGTTTTTAAATGTTTAAGTTTACATAAAACAAAAATTACATTTTCAGTTGCCTTAAATTATCTCAATGTTATCTTATAAATATTTATATTCCTCAACTTATAATTAGGGAGTATTTCACTCAAAATTTTAAATATTCTTCAACTAATATATTGTGGGAAATACACTCAAAATTTTAAATATTCCTCAACTCATATAATGTGGGGAATACACCCAATTTTTTTATATTCTTAATATTTATGAATAAATATTCAGTTATATCAGCTAGTAATGTTAGAAAACACAAAAGTGACACCACAGTGACAATTTAACAATTTTTTATTAAACACAATGTGCTTTTAAAAGGCACAAATTAATACAGATCTGTCAAAACAAAGTGCTTGTGATAAACTAAAACAAAAGAAAACACCTCTAAAACATACTTTGTTTTTATAAAGTACACTGTGTTATTATTTCCATATTCTGTTAGTGGTCATTGCTTCAGAGGGTAGATTCAGTATTTTGGGTCTAATAATATTTCATATTATTCAGTAAAAATTAGGATTAAAACTCACAAAGGATTTGTGATATAATTTAACAAGATTCTAAGTATAATCTATCCTCAACAGCAATGACAACCATCAGAATGTGGAGTCATTTAACACGATTTAAAAACATTTTGCCACTACTGTACCTTGAAGGCTGCAAATCACTTTTTTTTTTAATTAAACATTTGAATAAAGTGCTGGTTTCTACTGTGCCATACTTCAACTGGCAACATAAATGTCTTTGTTCTGATGAACACAATGATATTTTGAGAAATGTTTGTAAGCAAACCGATCATAAGCCTATTGACTTCCATAGTAAGAAAAAAAAGTATTATGGAAGTCAATGGGGCCCAATGAATAATTTGAGTCAATCTGTAAGCTTCACAGTTTCATCACATTTGTCTTGAGTGTTTTCTGGTGTGTAAACCGTGATGATCTGTATGCGTGTGTGTTCAGTTTCCTCTCTGTTGAAGTCTGTCACGCTCTGATTGAGTGATTTCAGCAGTAATATCTGTGTCAATGAGAAACACAGACACATCTGTACACTGCAAAAATGACTTAGTATTTCTGTCTTGTTTTAAGTACAAATAAAAATTCTTAAATCAAGATGCATTTTCTTGATGAGCAAAATTATCAAAAAAAATAAGTCTAGTTTAAAAAAAAAAAAAATCAAATTTAAATCAATTTATGCTTAATACAAGCAAAAAATAGACTCTAAAAACAAACGGTGCTGTATAGCACCAAAAGTGGGTATTTGCTCGTAATCATAGAAGAACCGTTTTTAGTGCCATATAGCACCGGTGAAGCACCAGTGAAGCACCTGTGTAGAGCCATATAGTGCTATGTAGAACCAAATGTGGTGCTATAGTGGTGCTATATGGCACCTGTGTGGTTCTGCACAGGTGCTTCACCGGTGCTGTGTGGCACTGGAAACGGTTCTTTTATGGTTGCGATTCAGGTCAACAGTTTTGGTGCTATATAGCACCGTTTGTTTTTTTAGAGTGTATGCCAATGGGGTAAGAATATTTTTCATGATTTTTTTAAGTGTTTAAGAAAAGTTCAAGATTTTTTGCTTGTTTTATGCACAAATTCACTTAAATTTGATATTTTTATTTTCTTAATTTTGCTCATCAAAAAAATCCTTATTTTAAGAATCTTTTAGATATTTGTACTGAAAACAATAAAAAATAAGTAAGAAAGTCTCAATTTTTAAGAAAGAAATTTCTTAGTATTTTTGTCTTGTTTTCAGTAAAAATATCTAAAAATTCTTAAATTAAGATTTTTTTGCTTGATGACCAAAACGACCCAAGAAAATAAGTCTAGTTTTTAGACCAAAAAATATCAGATTTAAATGATTTTGTGCATAAAGAAAAATCTTGAATTTTTCTTGAATTTAGTGGGGTTTTTTTGCTTACCCCATAGGCAATTTTTTTATGCACAAAATCACTTAAATTTGATATTTTTGGTCTAAAAACTAGACATATTTTCCTGGGTCGTTTTGCTCATCAAGAAAAAGCATCCCAATATAATTTTTTAATATATATTTTTACTGAAAACAAGACAAAAACACCAAGAACATCCCTCCCTGAAAATCATTTTTTGCAGTGTGGGCTTCAGCTGTTTCTGTCCAATGTCTGAATCTCATTGATGTCACTGTGATTTTTTGATAGACTGATCTGTTTCTGCTTTCTCATTTCATTTTCAGGTATGACAATCGTTGGTGTTCTGAATCTGAAGCATGTGTTTTATAAAATAAAAACAATCATATGAGAAAAAACACTTTTAGAGACATGTTAGAGAAACGTGCTGCTTTACACTAAACTGAAGGTTTATATTAAAATCTATAGACCCCTTCAAGGTTTGTAAACATTGAATGACTATCGGGTGCGCGCGCAGCATGGGGTCAAACTGTTCATACAATCGAGGCTTTAAAATTTAATCTAACAGGGCTGAAAAATTATGACTTACCTCAAATGAAGTGAGCACTACAAACACAAGCCTCTTTGATATTTGCATTGTCTCAGTCTGCACGTTAATTGCTTGCAGCCGCAGATGTTGTATTTTTTTGTTTTTAAAAATTCTGCATGAATCACGAAAACTTAACGGAAGACCTGGTGCGATTTTCAGAGCCGACGACGTAAGTAGGCATTTTTTACGATACCGAATAACACACAACTCAATCTGCTGTAATGACTTTTCTGACCCTGACATGCGCAGTGGGAACCGACTGTGACGTGAACGGTGAAGGGGTCTATATGGTGCCATTTGATTGGATGGACGCAAGCAGGATTTGTAGTAAATATCCCCTGGTTTAGTATTTTTCTAAATTATTTTCACTCTATTCTGAACTGTTGAGCATAATTATAGAATTGTCCAAATTTCAAATGAAGATTTTATATAGACAAATGTCAAACTTTAAAAAAAGTATCTTTCAAGGAAAACAGAATCAATAAAGCAATCTTCATTTCTGAATGAAATATTTAAAACCTCACTGCGCATTAAAAATACTTCTGATAAAGTCAAGGTAGAAACTTTGCACTCT
Organism: Misgurnus anguillicaudatus; assembly: GCF_027580225.2. Lineage (NCBI taxonomy): Eukaryota > Metazoa > Chordata > Actinopteri > Cypriniformes > Cobitidae > Misgurnus > Misgurnus anguillicaudatus. The sequence continues at coordinate 27,664,097 of NC_073352.2, read as the reverse complement.
TTATATAACAAGTATTTTCTCAACAGTCAGGTTTTCAGTCCAAAGATTAAACCTGTAGGGGGCGCCACAGACGGTCATCTATCTCATAAATGCCAATCTACATTTATTCATAATCGTTAAAACCGCATAAACAAAACCACGCAAGCTTAACTGAAACTGCGCATGCCTGCAGTAAGCAGACCTATTGATGAATATGAAAACCTCATATCAGTAACATTCTGCCCAGTAGGCCTACAGTCGCTTATTTTTGACCGAAATATCATTTGAATATCATTAGTAAAGGAGCGCAACATAAAACTAAGACAGCCTCAATTTCACGGATAAGACTTTTTTTTTAACTGTACTGAACATTTCTCATTGTGTGTGTTTTTCTTTTTTAACTGAAATATTAAAAATTAACAAAGATGTGTCATCCTATAAATATTTGGGTGTCTATGTGGACGCTATATCATGGCTGTTTATCTCAAATATCTAAAAATAATTAAATCAAAATGCATCTTCTTGATGAGCAAAATGACCTAAGAAAATAAGTCTAGTTTTTAGAAAGAAATATCAAATTTAAGTGAGTTGGTGCCAAAAACAAGCAAAAACAAATCTGCCAATTTGGTAAGCTTTTTTTCTTGATTTTTTAAAGTGTTTAAAAGAAGCAAACTTATTTGACTTTTTTTATCCCATTGGCAGATTTTTTGCTTGTATTAAGCACAAATTCACTTAAATTTGATATTTTTTGTCTAAAAACTATAGACTTTTTAAAGCTATTTTGTTCATCAAGAACATGCATCTTGATTTAAGTATTTTTAGATATTTTTACTGTAAACAAGACAAAAATACTAAGTAAGAAAGTCATTTTTGCAGTGTAAGGTAAGGGGAATGTATTGGGATGGGTTTGAGTAGGCTATATTATCGTTGTTACTGTGAATTACAGAAAACACTGTGGGATGTAAGACAAATTTTGAAAGAAATTTCAACAACAAAGTGGAACTGAACCCTATTGAACATCACTATAGTTCAGGAATAAAAACACTGATCATATAAAACACCTCATACACTAGGGCATGTTGTCACCACAGTTATGTGTCGTTTACCTAAGGCTTTTCGAATAAAATGTAAAAAGAAAACAACAGAATGAAAACTAAATATCCAAATAATTTAAGTTGTTTTTAAGACACTGATGACAAATACTACCTTTTAGTTGAAACAAGCCTTCATTATTTGCTGTTTATATTGATTTGTTTACCCATAGCCTACATAACAGAAATATGATGATGTTGTTTGCTCCCTGTGACCCTGCAGAGGATTAAATCACTGCTTAATCAATCACGAGTGTACTTGGACTTGACTCCAAATTGTATAATAACTGTGATGAAGCCCAAATTTATCCGCGTGTAGCTCTAGTGTCCCATTTAATATCACTAATGTTAATAAGAGAGAAAGGTTTGCAGCTGTGATTGTAATGGAGTCTAAACTCGGATTATCTTTGAATTTCATTCATTCGTTCTGCTCTGCATGAATGTGTGTGCGTCTCTCTCTTTCTCTCTCTCTCTCTCTCTCTCTCTCAGATAGCATTGAAGATTTTCCGCGCGCTCAGAGAGGTCAGACGCGCGTCGAGCTCCACGCGTCCGTCGGCGCACGAATGTTTTGGACGGAAATCAGTTGTTCTTCTTAAGTGAGTCTTTAATAATCGAGTTTGTATACCATGCGCGATACGACAGCAGAGGGGACCGCGGGTATACGCGCGCCTGATGGCGACCCGTGACCACAACGGGACTCACAATGCCGAACCGAACCAAGTCCGCGACGCGAGAAATGTTCACACGCGCGCTCACAGGATGCCTGCTGTGCGCACTGATTCTCTGGACACTGTTCGGGAACATCCTGGTGTGCACTGCTGTGCTCCGGTTCCGTCACTTGCGCGCAAAAGTTACCAACATTTTTATCGTGTCTCTGGCGGTGTCGGACCTATTCGTGGCCATGCTGGTGATGCCATGGAAGGCGGTGGCTGAGGTGGCCGGATTCTGGCCGTTCGGCTCGTATTGTAACGTCTGGGTGGCGTTTGACATCATGTGCTCCACCGCTTCCATCCTGATCCTGTGCGTCATCAGCGTGGACCGATACTGGGCCATAAGCAGTCCGTTTAGCTACGAACGAAAGATGACCCAGCGCGTGGCTTTCGTGATGATCGGTGTGGCATGGGCTCTGTCCATCCTCATCTCGTTCATCCCGGTGCAGCTGAACTGGCACAAAGCCGCCACCGAAACGAACGCGAGCGGCGTCGCTCGGGCGTTGCGCGAAAACTGCGACTCGAGTTTGAACCGGGAGTACGCAATCTCCTCGTCTCTCATCAGCTTCTATATTCCCGTTGCCATCATGATAGTCACTTACACGCGGATCTACCGCATCGCGCAGATTCAGATCCGGAGGATAGCATCGCTGGAGCGCGCGGCTGAGCACGCGCAAAGTTGCCGGACAAACCGGCTCGCATGCCAACACCACAACACGCTAAAGACGTCCTTCAACCGAGAGACCAAAGTTCTGAAGACACTGTCCATCATCATGGGCGTGTTCGTTTGCTGCTGGCTGCCCTTCTTCATCCTCAACTGTGTGGTTCCGTTCTGTGACAAACCGAGTGGCGGTCCGAGCTCGGGTCTGCCGTGCGTCAGCGAGACCACATTCGACGTGTTCGTATGGTTCGGCTGGACAAACTCCTCGCTGAACCCCATCATCTACGCGTTTAACGCGGAGTTTCGCAAGGCTTTCGCCAGTCTGCTGGGCTGTCGGATACGCTGCTCCGGTACTCCAGTGGAAACGGTGAACATCAGCAACGAGCTCGTGTCTTATAACCAGGACACACTGTTTCACAAAGAGATCGTGAACGCGTACGTGGAAATGATCCCGAACGTAGTGGACTGTATCGACACAGAGGACACATTTGACCGGATCTCGCAGTTCTCCCACAACAACGACTCGGTTTGTGATTTAGACGAGTGTGAGGCGGACATGCGCGCCTCTTTCACTCCGAACGGAATTCACGGCCCGTGAAGTTTGTCGTGGGGGTTTCAAAGGCGCATTTAAAGAACTTATCGTGGGATAAACTTCAGTCAGAGCTCTTTATCATCGGACATTCATCTACCTGTACTGACATTTACACACTGCGCACAGCAAACACCCAAACTTACTGTGATAACCCCAAATTAACCACACACAAAGATTATTAGACATGCGCCTTCTTCTGCTTGTGTGACATAAGCTTTATATGCTTAGTGCAATATTATATCACATTCACACTAATAGATTATCAGCCACAATATGCCAAATATCAAAGTGCCCACACACCTCTGATCTGACCTCCTTTCGCTGCGTGCCACTTTCTTCTGACAGGAGCGTCTGCGCAGGCGCAGGACTCCTGCTAGTATTAAAACCATCATGAGCTAATACCTATATCTTTTTTAACGATTTATTTATTTATTTATTAAAAAGTTATGTGCTGCTGTTGTTTTTATGAATGGATGGACACTCATGGTTTTGTCCAGTTATTGAGCGCTCATTATTCTGTGTTTTATAGTGAATGTTTGAAGTGAGACACATTTAAAGAGCACCTATTACAATGCTAAAAACTTCTTTGCTTTGCATCCCTGAAATGCATTGATTTTGTACAAAGCTCATCATTCTGAAAGGCACAGTGTCCTCTGATTGGCCAGCTTTGTGATTGGTCTCAATACCTCTGACGTCAGCCGGAAATGTTACGCTCCTTACCCTATTTGGAAGATTTGCGCCCAATGCAATTCTGACAAGAGTTAATATCATTTTTACTTCCTTATCAATACAAGCCGAATCTAATCCAGAAAATGCAGATGACCAAGCTGATCAATCAACTTTACCAGCGCGGCTTGAGCAGAATGTAACAGATTGGTAAGGTAAGGATACTAAAACTTTAAAATGTCTGTATTTTTGATCGCAGAAACGACAAACAAGCGCTACTCTGCACTGCTTGTTTGTTGTAGTCCAAGAAAAGAGATTAAAGTTTAGGATGATAAATCACGTCATCGTTTACTTTGGGAATTGTACCTTTTGCATAAAATGTAACACACACTTAGACACCAAAGGAAATGTAAAATCGTGAATCGGATAATAGGTGCTCTTTAATGTTGTGCTGCTTCATTTGTTTCATTACTGTGACGTTTATTGTTTACAAAAGTGAAGCCTGTAAATTTACAGTAATGAAACGTTTAAAAAAGCTGTTAAATGTGGCATTGAAATCATGAAAGGTGTTTTTACACTGTAGTATTGTAGTGTGTGTTTTTTTACACAAGACTGCGGGCATTAAATGAATGTACAATGCCATGTCCACAGAGATGGTTTTTTTTCAATATAAAGATCATTTTGTTTTTCAATCATGCTGTACTGCAGGTTTGTGTTTGTGTCAGTCTGCTGGTTTTACCGCAGTAATTTGCTGCTTTTCAACAGTAAGCAGATTTTTCTCCAAAGACATTTTGCATTAAATTTCTCAAAACTGACCGAATGCAAGCCAGAATGATTTATGTCTGTGTGAGATTCTAGTACAGAATGATGAGTGTCAGGTGTAACAAGCTTCATTGCAGGACTAAAATGAATTCCTCAGGGGTCCAGAAACACACAAACACCACAGCACGGGTATTTCCAGTTTCATGTCCCTCAGGTAAAAGAGTTATTAATACATTCAATCTGAATCCAGGCCAAACACCTGCTCACCGTATCTGCTCGCTGCTGGCGTGACAAATTTTTAGACAATCATGTGCCAAATCATTTCTCATCTGCACACAAACAGTGCAAAAATGAGAAAAAAATTGTCAAATTTTTAAATAAAAATGAAATAAATCCAACTTGGATCTCACCAAGGGAGAAGAAAACAAATTTAAGGAAAAAATATAAAGAAGATAAATTTCTCAAGATAAATTCTATAAACATGTAAAGGGTGATTGGCTGTACTACTGTGAAATGGAGATATGACAGTCAAACACACACAAACACATCCGGTCTGAGGTTTATTACCTCCGTGTACAACAGTTAATCACCGGATTCTTCTGACCTTCTAATGGAATTCAATCCAGGAGAAATAATTCTTGAAAAAATATCTGAAAATCTGATCTGCTGCCAAAGCACAAAAATGTTCACAAACCAGAGTGTCGTGTTATCCTTTAACTGGAAACACTGATACAGATCTGTATTGATACAGATCAATAAAAAACAAATGTGTAGACACGCTGAGAGAGTTTTATACTGTACTACAGGAAAAAACTGTAGTTTACTTGTGAATCATGCAGTACTGGGTTATCATAAACAAACAGTATAGGCGTTTTCATAGGACACAGGTGGGTAATTCTCGCGAAATTAGACTTATGAGGTGTCATGAAACATTTTGATAAAAAAGTAAATGCAAAGTAATAGTAAAATAAGAAGCATACAACTGTATGCAAACCTCTCTTCACGTACTATTTTGCACATGATTTCAAATGACATCATACAAACCAATTTTGTTGTTTTTTCCACATTTAAAGGGAAAATTTTCATTACCACAAGGTGTCCATTACTGGATTTGGGTTCTTTGACATGGAAATATTTTTAATTGAAAAATCTAAAAAAATAAAAAGCTTCAGTGCATGTTATACTATAAACATTTACAGTAAAGAAACATGTGGTATTTGGTGATCATTGGTAAAGTATATGGTAAAATTTTCAATCATTGTTTAAGCCCTCAAGGAACTAACATTTAAAAAAAATTGTTGGAAGGGACATAATTGACTGTGACACTCAAGATGGCTACCAGGTAAGCAGTTCTTATTTTTTCTCTCCAGATAAAACTTGAAATTTTGTTTGTCATAGTACCTAGACAACTTTTTAGTTCTTATTACCGAAACATGAGTTTGTAAATGCATATATTTCATGTAATATCATGTTGCGGTAATGATTATTTTTTATAATGATAATCTAAAAAATGTAAATAATTCTATAGGAAATATTTTTTTAAATCTTCTAAAAATAATAGTTATAGTAAGTTCAGACCTTAATCTTATATGTGCAAAAAAATTGGCTTCTAGGGCTTTATAAAAAAACTGATGCTGGACACCTAAGTCTGGATTTCGTGAGAATCACCCAGGTGCGTTGCCGCGGTTACGCTTGGTCCAAAGTTAACTTCTCATCTGTGATTGTTTATTGATCTGGCTAGTGACTAAACTGACCTCTGTAACAAATACCATCTGGAAAATAAAAATATTTTGGTTTCCAAAAGATGAGTCAAAGCAGTGAGAGAGAGAGAGAGAGAGAGAGAGAGAGACACGGCACGATGCAGCTGATTATATTTTAAACAAGAGGGAGAGTTTTCCTCAGCTCACTTGAAACGCATAAAAATTAACAAATACATAAGGATTACCACTTTGTGTTAAGACTTCAAACAAATGCGAGAGCGTGTACATGTGCGAAAAAGGCACTACAGTGCAGCTGCTTTTGACTTGCTGGACTTATAACACAAAGCGAAATGACAGAAACAGAATGTGGCACACTTGCTTGGTTTTTGCAATCGAAATGTACAAAAATCAAAATTGAAATAGAAAAAAAAGATAAATTGTACAGCCCTGCTAAATAATGTAAATATCAAATTAATAACGCACAGTAATGTTCAGTGGTCTATGAAGTTATCAACACTGTTGTGTTCTGAATAGATACAGATGACTTCACAAATCATTCAAGCATCTTAAATCTTTCATTAGAATTGTGCTGCCACTTTCATGTCGAATATTCACTATGAATTTCATTTCACAATAAATGATTATGAATGGGTTAGCATTAAATGTTAATGATATCCATGACCATGGTTCAGAGACACATGCGATTTAATCCACCACACACAAAAGACAGAAATCCATCACAGCACACATGTGCATCAGCTGTGAGCTCTTGAGAACAAGGTCAGATGCTGTAACAAAAGCCATATCCAATCACATGTGAACAGCTCGTCCAATCAGCAATGAGTGCTTACAATGTCACAGTGACCGCATGAACTGCAGTTCATTGCACGCACATTTTTATACATTGCAGGGATTCTCCATAGATGTAATGACTTTTATACTGTACAAACTGTATATTGGTCTTCTTCTAACCCAGCCCCTAAACTTAACCCTCACAAAAAAATCAGCATTTTTATATTTTCAAATAAACATCAGAATCCAAGTGGTTAAGAGTTTTACTATCTGGACCCCACAATGTATAGAAACCGGTACACACACACAAACGCGCAGGCACACACACATACACGATAGTTGGATCTTTGTTGGTTAATAAAAAGAGGCAACTCAAATGACTGCACAAGCCCTCAGGGACCAAGAACCAAATACTATAAAACAAATGACACTTATACAACACCTAAAGCATGGGTCTCCAACCCTGTTCCTGGAGGGGAACTGCTTCAACCCCAGTCAAACACACCTGAACCTGCTAATCAAGTTGTTCAGGGCTACCTAAAAATGAAAGGCAGGTGTGTTGGGGTAGGGTTGGAACAAAATATGCAGGATAGGTGCCCTGCGGGAACAGGGTTGGAGACCCTAAAGACACAGAGAAGCCACTTTCACACACTGATAACGTGTCCTAAGATTGTTACATTTTGGTTTATTCACACTCAAAAACAACAGAAAGATCCCACACACGATCAGTCTTGCAACAGTATCAAAAATGTTATTGGTTAAAAATGTTTCAGGCCATGGCCTTAATCAGGTATATGTCATTGACCGAAACGTTGTTAACTAATACATTTTTTTAATACTTTTGCAAGATTGATAATGTGCGAGATCTTTTTGTTGTTTTTGAATACCGGGGTTTCTGTAGGTTTCACCAGGTCAAATTTAAGGCTTTTAAGAATGAGATTTAAGACCTATATCATGACAATGAAGATTAATTTTATAGTCCAGTGTGCATGTGTCCATGTATTTATTTAAGACCTTCTATCTTTCATGACAAAAACAGATGTATTCTCTTGGGGTGTGACGAGTGCACCCTAAAACAGTGGTTCCCAACCCATTTCACTTCAAGGCCCCCTAGTTGCCCACAACAATATTTGAAGGCCCCCCACTTACTAATTTTTCCCACATAAAATTAAATAGAACTTGGAATGACAGATTTATAATCGCTACTAAAATGGCCAAAAATAAGAAACATCTTGACTTTTGCTTGTTTTAGCTTATTTTAATGCAATTTTTTATCATTTTAAGTCATCTTGAGGCCCCCTTGGAAATATGCTGAGGCCCCCCCGTGGGCCCCGACCCCCTGGTTGGAAAACACTGCCCTACAAGATGAAACGAGACACGGGATTGGGTTCAAAAGAATAATTTTTTTTAAACTTTGCTGACATTTGCTGATTAATTGAGAGAATTTTTCACCTTGAGATTGAAGGTAAAGTCAATAATGATGAGACAATAATAACTGGTTCAAATAAAGTATCAAAACCAAATAAACACACGGTTTTATTAAAGGGGTGGTTTCCGAGGAATGATTAGATTAATCCTTGACTAGATCTTATATTAGGACATTTAAGGAGTTTCTTAGAAACATACCTTACAAAATACATTACTGGTGTGCATCTTGAGACAAAAAAATGACAGTGATATGTTTTATGACTTAAATTGAGGAGACAATGACGCGTCTAATGCAGAGGATACGTGAGCAGTGGGCTTTAATGCATGGCAGAGTGAGAGACTGCACCAATTAATTCTTATATATCATACAATACTTAGATATTTACAAAACAGAGTATAAAACTCATTAAAACATTATTTAAGACCTAGAACAGCGAATTAAAGACATTTTAAGGCCTTAAATTTTGAAATGTACGACTTTTTAAGACCGCGCGGAAACCCTGGATTATTGACCACAATCGTTTTTTTTTCTGACTGATGTGTGCGAGGGTGATTGATGGTTTATTTACACTGGTTTGTTTTCACACAATGTGAATTTAACAATGTTTACATTTGCTTTTTTTGCAAAGATACAGCCTACAATCCTCAAAATAATCATTGACTGAGAAGTTTCTAGAGAAAGCTGTTTATTTTGGCCTAATATAGGCCTTAAGACATGCCAGTCTATTGGATCTATCAAAAACAAACAAAACAAGAAATGTTAAGCTTCTATGATCAAACCACTTAAAGGTGCCATAGAATAAAAAACTGTAAATACCTTGGCATAGATGAAAAATCAGAGTTCTGTACATAATAATGACATATCGTGAGCCTCTAATGTGTTTGTTTCCTCATTCTTATGTAAACCTTGTGCATGCAAAAGACTGCCGGAAAACAGACCAATCTCAACATAACACCAACAGTGACGTTACAGTCGAGATGTACGAGCCCAACATTAAATTACACATTAAATTAATTACAACAATGTTACAATGCTAAAAACAAAGATGTGACTGCTGAGTTAGCACGACATGCTAATTAATGCCATATGCTAACGTTTAGGCTGAAGTTCTACTAGGGCTGTGAGTCTTTGGGTAGACAGCGAATCAATTCGATTCACGATTCAAAGGTTTCCGATTCGATTCAAAAACGATTTTTGCTAATCAGAACGATTCAATTCGATAAACAATGAAATTTGATTTGATTCCAATATTAACGATTCTGTTCTGTAAATTTTAGTATACATCTGCATCTGAGGAAATAAAAGAAATATTTGGGAAATTCATGACCATTTAATAGATTTTCAATAACTTGATTTAGGAATAATCAAGTCACTTCAGTTTAATAGCTTAACTTCTTAGGACTGAAAATACATTAAAGCAAGTAAACCAAGAAAAATAATACAACTTCTACATATTCAATGCACCATAAGCTTTTATTGTAAACATTGAATACATTTCCTGAACATTTAGGAAATACAGCAAAGTGTGTAAATACAGCAAAGTGAGTAGCACTTCTCACGTCTGACCCTGAAATACTAGCTGCTTTAGGTGCAGGTATGTCTATCTTAATGGGATGGCGTCTTTGGAGATGGTTGCTAAGATTCGTTGTATTTCCAAAGTATTTTAACTCAGATTTACAATGTTTGCAAACTGCAACGGACTTGTCAATCTTGCCACTTACTTTGTGAAAACCGAAGTAATCCCAAACCTTTGATCTCATGTTGGCTGGTGGGTTGCAAATTTCTCCTTCGTGTCCCTCCATTTGTGCACTGTCTGCTGCGTTTATTCAAATGACAGCAAACAGGCCTGCCGCGAATTGAATATTAGTGACGTAATCCACTGCGCCACTGCAGTGGGTGCGCATTTTACGTCGCAGATGTAACTAATTTAAGATTTATATATTTTTTATTATCCATCGTATTTGTTATATAATCATTTTTAATATAAAATCGAAACAAACGATTCACGATTCAAAAATCCAGGTTTCAAGATCGATGCATATGCATCGGCAGGATTTGTAATCGATGCATCGAGAAAACGAAAGAATCGCTACACCCCTAAGTTCTACTATTGACGTTACGGTTACGTTTGCAGGTCCATACTAAAAAAAACCTACCACTCAGAAACATCCATTAACAATCTCCAAACAATTAGTTGTTCCTCTAAATCTGTATTTTTTTCTGATACTGGCTTAAACATATAATATATGTTTACTAATGTGAGCTACTGGTATGAGCCTCAGAGCAGAGCTCAATATAATTATTCATGACCCTTCCAAAAAGGGCATAGACCATAGAGACCATTTAATTCTAAAAACAAATCCTAGGGTTATATGATTCAGGATCATTTTTGCACTTAATAAAGTTACATACCTTCTATGTAAATATCAAAGAACAATTTAACACATTATTTCAATGCATTCTTTGGCACCTTTAATGATCAAGTGTCCTTAACCTACACACACTGGAATGGATGAGTTTTATTCCAAGAGGTTCACCACAATCATTTCAGAGTCAATACTGACGGAGATTAAATGACCATCAGTATTTATGACACATACCACATAAACGCGCTTTCAAAAACAACATAAAAAACACTACAAGCATTAAGTATAAACGCTATGTTTTCTGAGGAATTTAATCTTTACAGAATAATATCAAGAATGAAATGCTGAAAATTTTCTTTATCTAAACTGTCAAATAAAAAAGACTAAAACAAAGAGATATTATGATGTAAATGAAGATCTACTGATGATTATTTGAACCCTGTAAAGTCAGATTGGCTCTGGATGAATGTTGTGAGATTGTGCTACATGGACCATGATCGCTCCATCAGAAGGAGCTTTCCATTTCCACACAGTCATATTTAACCCCGTTGGCAGCGTGTGTGTCGGGCGGCAGGTGTCCGGTGCACTCCAGAGCCCCCTGCATCTCCGTGTCAGGAGTCTGATCCGAGACTCGATTGATTTTGGCGAAACTTTGGCTGATCTCCATAAAAGTTCTGTTTTTGGTCTCTGGTAGAATGATGAACAAATAAACTGCACCCGCCACACACACCACAACAAAGAGCAGGAAGGCAAACGTCTGTAGCGCCTCCTGCAGGCGCACACAAATATCACAGTGTTACACGCTTATACTGCATGCATGAGAAAAAATAACTACCTCTGTAAAGCAGAGTCAAAAAATCCAAGTAAAGTAATTTAGGCAGCAACCTTTTAAGCAAGCATGCAAACTAAAAGGAAGCTTATATCAGTCCATTCAGTATTTATTTCTGTGATTTTTGCAATCAAAATGCCACAAAATGGTAATTTCCAAAAATGTCTGCAGAAAATTTAGATTTTTTTCTCTATAATTAGTATACCAATGCTTGTCTAATATTTAATTAAAGAAGTTCTTTATATTAATTAAATAATTAAGTATACACTGTTTGAGTGTTGATTAAAATAGACAGCTCGTTTTAAAAAACTGGGTCGCCAGGATGATTGATGGAAAATGTTATTAAAATAATTACCTGCTTCAGACGCATAAATGTTTGATATTAATAAGAACATATGAATCAATCCTTATCGCCAACACTGAGAGAGGTGCATTCAAGTGCAAAGCCTGAAATGACAACAGTTCGGTCCTCATACGCTGACAGGCAGTATGCGCAAATGTTTGCTAATGCTGAGATGAGATGATAGTGGACAGATGTCTTTCTTATGTGTCCCAAGTTCTCAAGAACTTAATATAAGGGCTACAACAACAAATCGAAATGCATTATGACATTGGTTCACCCAGTTTTTGGCATTTATGTGAGACAGCAGGTGCGCCACACAGACCTTTCACGTATGTATCCTGATGAAAATAATGCATTATACTAGCTTACAATTAAAGGGGCAATAAGTAGGATTTACCCCCATCTAGTGGTGGAATTGTATTTTGCATTCAAACAAACAGTGCTCTCTAGCACCTCCCCTTTCCAAATGCGTGTTGCAACTACGGTAGCCGTTATGTAATCACTGATCTCCTTGTCCGTTTCAGCTGGTTCACGTGTTCTGAATGAAAACGCGTTGGTAGGCAAGTGCTTTTTGTCCCTCTCTGCTATTATAGTTTTTCAATATGGCGGAACGACATGGAAGCCTCCTTGGACTTACTCGTTCAATGTAAGTAAAGAGGAGAAATTCTAAGCTTACAAAGAAAAGTCAGATCACTGGCAGAGGTCATTTGACACCAACGAGGACATATTTATGAATGAAGACATTGATTTTGATTAATAAAACACTTAAAATCCTACTTATTGCCCCTTTAAAAACTTTAGTATAAAAGAAGAGAACATGTGCTCAGGAGATTGTGATCAGCTGTTAACTGTGGGGCCCGGGGGTTGCTGGTAGTGGGGTGCAGCCGCTGCAGCGTTTTGGTTTTTTATGTGCATTAGTAAAATAAAACCACAAATGTTCACCAACGTGTCTAATCTTTATCATGACAGAATTTAAAACATTTTACGATTATTTTGTGATTAAATAAATGATGCAGGATCACAAAGTAACGCGTCAATTTGTTGATTTTGCACTGTGTTCCGCTGGAGGGACTGTTATAAGGGCAAAGTGACACACAAGCAAATATCCAACCACAAGCTCGTGTCGAGTTGATTATTGGTTTATTACAGAATCAATTTGACATAGATTTATTTATTAAAAATACACCTGCTTTAAGAGCACACCTGTGATGGAAATGCTCTCATGGTAGGCAACCTTCTAGGCCTTGAAACAGAGTTACTGACTGATGTGTTTATATTGACTCTTAACAGAACAGAGGTAAACAGGGTTTACTATATTAATCTAGTTAAATCCTTCAGTCTATTTAGGTCAGATTTTATCATTTAACACTAAACGAGTGTTTTTTGTTTTATTACAAAAAAATGCAAAAGCAATGTAAACATGAGTAATGGTCATCTCACACTCTTATATGAACGACTATTAAAGCTACAGAAAATATTCAGTCCAACTGAATGAAACTCTGTCTCTGTGCTCTGATAATCTGACCTGCCCGGATTATAATGGAGAATCAGATTATATGTGCAAGACCACAAACCATACACACACGCGCACACCCCCCCCCCCCCACACACACACATTCTGGTTTCAATGTTTTATAGGGACATTCCATTGACGTAATGGTTTTTATACTGTACAAACTGTATATTCAGGAAGGCGTCATTGTTATGCTTGAATAAAAACTTTTTCAGTACTGCATGCTATATTGTATACAATTGTGTGTATCTGTTTTATCCAATTACTAATTTGTGTAGCACTTTTAGAATTTGCATTGTTGCAAATCTTTGCAGATTTTTTGTTTTAGCACAAACTATAGGGACATAAGGACAAACAGTTTAGAAATAAGGGAAATTATATAAAACAGGAAAATTATGAAATGTAAATGTGATGTAAATAGCAGAGGCGGCTCGTGACTGCTCATCCGAGGGGCGCAAAATCAAAATAAGTGTTCGGAGTGTCATGTGTGTTGCTTGTGTTTTCAAAATATGTGTTTGTTGCGTCATGTGAACCATGTGCATCACGTGTTTGTCAAAAACTTTGTATGGGTCAAAATTATAGAATTTATATACCAAAACTATTAGGATATTAAGCAAAGATCATGTTTCATGAAGATTTTTTTTAAAACCCTATATATTAAGGTGACCAGATTTTTTAAATGAAAATTGGAAACATTTCCTGGTTTAATGTTCAAACAAAATATCATTAAAATATTATTTGTTATTATCTATAAATTAAACATTGGGGACAAAACGTTCTTTGAATGTTTACGCCCTTTTATTGTCTGGGTATATGTAGTATGTAGAGTAATATCAGGTGGACTGGGACACGTTCTGACATTCAGATGAGTTGCAAAAGTGATTTACCTATAATCATCCTATAAGCATGTGTGTGTGGGTTTATATCAATGTTTGAATTTATGCATGTATATACACTGATTAGCCACAACAATAAAACCATTGACAGGTAAAGTGAATCACACTGATCATTACAGTGGCACCTGTAAAGCAGTGGGATATTTCAAGTAAACTGTCAGTTTTGAACTTTATTTGTTAGAATCTAAAATAATTGGTCAATCAAAAAGATCTGAGTGACTTTGACAATTGGCAAAATAGTAAAGGCTAGACGACAGGGTCAGAGCAAGTCCTGTGGGGTGCTCACGGTATGCAATGGTTAGTACCCACCAAAAGTAATGCAAGAACCGGCACTGGGGTCAGGTGCACCCAAGGCTTATTGATGCAGGTGTAGAGTATAGATTAGCCTCTCTGAAGGCTACCTGAAGATTGTTAGACAATCTCCTCCTTGACAATAGTGTTTCACGATGGCCTCTTTCAGCAGGATAATGCACCCTACCTACCCCACAGAAATCATTCAGGGTTCAAGCCTTCACATTTCCCAGATCTGAGTCGGAGTGAGTATCTGGAATGTGCTAGACCAACATATCCGATCTGCGAAGGCCGCCCTTGTGACTTACAGGACTTAAAGGGTCTGCTGCTACAATCTTGGTGCCAGACACCACAAGACACGTTCAGAGATCCATGCCTGAACAGATCAAAGCTATAATTGCAGCACAAGGGTGACCTACACAAGCAGGTGGCTGTAATGTTATGGCTGATCAGTGCATGTACTGTATGCATGTGCAGGTATGTAGGAGACACATCTATCTCCAGTGAGTAAAAATCGTCTATTAGAGATAACTCTAGATTTATTCATATGTGTGTCTCACCTGTATGAAGGGGAAGAGCAATCCTACAGCAAAGTTTGACAGCCAGTTCACAGTTCCAGCGATCATGAACGCGGCCGGACGATTCGTCTGTTCGAACAGTTCACCCGTCAAAACAAATGGGATGCCACCTAACAAAACAGACAGATGCCAGTTTCTGAGTATCTTTGTGAGAGAGGAAACAGAGCTGCAGTAAACACTGAAACCTCCATATCACTGTGAAATATCATGACAACCAACATGTGTGGACATTTTACTGCTCCTCACTAACTAAAAAAATAAATTGTCAAATATATTCCATAGTAGGAAAACAAGTTTTATGAAAGTATTGTGATAAACGATGAAGAAGATATTTTGATAAATGATGGTAAGCACACAGTTGAATTCCATAGTATTTGTTTTTCCTACTATGTAAGTCAATGGTTACAATGTGCTTATCATCATTTCTTCTTTTGTGTTCATCAGAAAAAAGAAATTCATACAGGTTAAGAACAACATGAGGATGAGAAAATGATGACAGAATTTTCATTTTTGGGTGAACTATTCTTTTAACAGCACATTTGTTAAAGTGTTTTTTGGAAAGCTGTCCCAGCACATCTGGATCACTCCCTTAGAAATTACCATCTGCACACACGGCACGCACGCGCGCGCACGCACGCACGCACGCACGCACGCACGCACGCACGCACGCACACACACACACACACACACACACACACACACACACACACACACTTTGCTATATCATTACATAAACTGTTGAAAAGCTGATGACATCACTGCTGACTTTGTGGGCAGAGCACATGATGTCACGACTCTCCTCATCTCAAGAGAGATAAATGCCACTGTAACCTCAAGCTATATCTTTATCTTTATGGAATGAATCACTTTGAACAGTTTGAATGAATCTTGAATAAAAGCTCTGCCTCTAGTGCACTCTGTACATTCACAACACTCAGCTTTTCCCCTTTCACAACATCTAATCACCCTGAAGCTCCTCTCATTGCCTAAACCAGAAGTTGACTGCTACAGACCAACCTGCTTTTACATTCCAGTGGAACTCAACAGGGACATTCCCTGACTTTCACTAAAAAGCTGAATTTTCATGACCCATGTCCGGTATGCCGTAAGCCTGGATAATGTAGTGTACACCGTGAGTTTATAAAAATGTAGCTTAAATGCGTGAAATAAATAAACAGTTCCAATAAACAGCTGTTTAAATTGTCGTCAGCGGACACTTGGACTAGGAAAAAGTATTCCTTACGTCACAAGTTAACAAGCGGATTACATTTTGATAAATGTAAAGCAACAAACAAAAATCACTGATATTCCATCACTGGGACCAAAAATATGTAAAATTTCCTGACTTTCAATGTCTGGAAAAGACCTTTTCAAATTCCTTGATATTCCAGAAATTCCATGACTTGTGGGAACCCTGTAAATGATGTAAATCACAATCCCACTGTGAAAAACTGCTCTTCTTCATTCAGCAGACAACTCTGCTTGCTTGCGATTTCTAATTTATATACAGAGAAACAATTAGATTGCTAATTAATAGCCTGTTTAAAACATGTTTAATCGCTTGATGTATAAACATTCTGGCAATGATGTTTCATCCAAACTCTCACAAGAGACTTTTAAAGGAGGAGTTCGGTATTTTACACTTAAAGCCCTGTTTTCAGATTGTTTATGGTGAAATAGAAGTTTTGACTGAAATTTCGACATATGCGGCTGCCCCGAGAATTTTCAGGTGTTTGTGTTTCACCTCCTACCTCTACAATGGGTTTATAGGTGCACTGGAACAATCCTTTCTAAAATGCATTAAACTTTCGTTTACAAAGACGTGAAACTCACCGAGTGGTCGGGGTGTTCACTGATATGCTCACACAGAAATCGCTGCAAAAGATGCTTTCCAACAGGTGTTTTAGCATTTGTTGTAAACTTGTGGACCTATTTTTCAAACGCCTCACACCCGTACATTCTTCTGTTGAGAGCTTGAATAATAGACATTCCAGACCAGTTGGTGGCGCTAATCCGCCATTGCCAATTGCAAAAATAGAAACAAAGTTCCCGGCGTGGAGTAATACCGTACCTCACAGCACATCTAATACAAGTCAATGAGTTGGCAAAAACTACGATAAAACACAAACACACGCTTGCACAAGCAAGCACACACACGCACACACACACGCACGCACGCACGCACGCACGCACGCACGCACGCACGCACGCACGCACGCACACACACACACACACACACACACACACACACACACACACACACACACACACACTGATGGCTGATCTTGTTAACTGTCTGTCCATCATGTTTCCTTCATTTCATTTTGTGTGTTTTCTCTCAGGTGTGCGTTTGTGTGGCCTGCCTGTCTCAGACACTTTCATGAATATTTATTTCTCTGGTCCTGTCAGAAGACAGATATTCAAATGAGATGCAAATCTGCTAGGATCAGTGGCATTGTCTCAATTCATATGCACTTTTCTCCTATCATATGATTACACTGTAAAATAAACCCAATTCTTTGAGATTCTGTGGTATCACTACTTTAGGTTAATATGAAGGATTTTAATCACTGCTGGATATTTTCAAACAGAAGACTTCAGGTTTAAATGCAGAGATTAAGGGTCTTAATAGTGTGTGTGTGTGTGCGCGCACGCGCGTGTGTACCTGGGCCAGAGCAGAAGGAAGCAATCAGAGCGAGGATGGAGACAAAACTGAGATATGGCATCCATGAAAATCGATCCTATAGACAAAGAGAGATTCACACTCATGTAAGCAGGCCGTCATACATTAGCAGTCAGGGCTCGACGACTTTAACGTGCTTGTCTGAGAGAAGTGAATGTTTTGTATGGTCAAGTCAGAGGGAATTGTACTTGCTCGACAGGCCAAGAAAACTGAAAATGCTCACCACAAATAGATTTTTGCACATAGCGTTTTTTACTACCTATTTCTTACATGACCGGTTCTGTACACACCCATGGCAACAGACGGTCTGCTGTGACTCTGACCCCTTATTATACTTGATGGACAGAAGTTACAAAACTTCCATGCACACCACCACACAGGTCCACCCACTTCCAGTGTCACAGACTTTTTGTAACTTGCGCATAGTTCCGTTTATTTATTTATTTGTGATTTGCTGCATTGAAACTGTAAACGGCTGAGGGCCCCTAAAGTCCACTATATGGAGAAAAATTGTGTTTTCCTCAAAGAAAAATGTATTTCTTTTTTTATAAAAAAAAAAGACATAAACCAGGGTTACTGCAGGTTTCACAAAGTGAAATTTAAAACTTTTTAAGACCATTATGAATTAAATTTAAGATATCACGACAATGAAGTCCAATTTTAAGCACGTGTCCATGTGTTTTTTAAGACCTTTTATCTTTCATGACAAAAAACAGATGTATTTTCTAGGGGTGTGAGGAGACACTTACCCCCACAAGACGAAACGAGACACGAGAATAAGATGAGACAAGATTTTTAAGAAATCCTAAATGATGAAATATATGAATAGAAAATAGCCTTTTATTTAACTGAAATCACATTATTATTACTGAAATGATAAGATTGACAGTCCGGCTGACAGACACAGTGGTATATATGACGTGCAGTATGTGTGTGTGTGTGTGTGTGTTTTATTTACCTGGAAATTCAGGAAGACTGTCAGAAGACTGAAGCAAACGGCCATCGCTGAAAAGCCAAAAATTAATAACGGTCTGCGACCAACTTTCTCTATCACTAAACCCTGAGAGACAGACAAACAACACAGACAGACAGACAGACAGTGAATGATGCTATGTGTATGTGAAGAAATAAAAAAAACACACATCTAAAAACGCACTTATTTCACAACATGTGTTGTGTACACTGTTTAATTTACATCGTAGCTGTTGTAGTATAACTATTTTTATAATTACTGTTACACAATCAGTGTATAGCAGCGTCTCTGCTGAATGTTTGATTCTGATTGGCTGTTGTTGGAAAGTTTACTTTAAGCATCACTTAAGTAAATAAATTGCCATATAACACAAATAACATATTTAGACTTTTGAAGCATTATGAGCACATGCATACTATGCATTAAATATCTGCATAATATTTGCATTGCTAACAATGCAACATTTCAATAAAATGGTGAGGAAGTGACATCATCTGGTCTGATTCTACAGCATGACATGTATAAGCGTGGACTGCAATGCTGTTATCCAACTTATTCGAAATAAACAGACAAACAAATGTGTTTTTAATTTAAGTCTATTATAGAAAAATAGTCTGTTTGTTTGTTTATGATGTATAACTCTCTGTCTGTCTGTGGACTTCACACACTTTATCAGAGATGAACAGGTTGCAGGAGGTCTTTCTAGTGATGTCCATTGTGTTGTCTCTCTTTATGCAGAATTCCCATAATGCGCCCCAATTTAGTGTTCTCTTCTCACGCCATGCTAAAAGGGCAGACAACCCTTTAAATTTCCCATGAGAAGAAGCTCTCTCCCGAAACTAATTATAACCACACACACATATTGTGATAGGCTTTCATTCAGGTCCTATACACTATCAGATGTTCACAGATGATTTATGAATATTTTCCAGTAATGTGTATTTTTTTTCTTTTTTTCCAGTAATGTGTTTTGCACAGGTGTGCCGTCCTGTCAGTATCTGGTGCTGGAGGACCACACACTATAGGTCTTCACGAGTCCACTTAGATCCGAAAAACTGAGGTCTGACGCAAGACCCGAGCTGGTTTGGGTCAAACAGTTTCATGTGTGCCTCGGACATGGGTCGATTATAATACTTGCAGCCTTGGGTTGTTTAAAATGAATGTGTTTTTCCAAACTGATCTGAAAAGACCCCAAACTATCTTGCATGTGTGCATCAAGTCCTTTTTCAACCCCTCATCTGTTTGCCAAGAGTGCTTGCGACATCGTGTGGCTGGCTAAGCCAGACCTGTCAATCAATTTTTAATGCACATTTTAGCGGTTACCTTGGTGTCGTCGTCAGATAACAAATGAAAATAAATGGAGCAGCGGGCCAAATAATAGACTGTAAAAAAATAAAAATGGACGACGCTCGTTCGCTCTCGTCCATTGGCGAAAAGTGAAGCCGCCAGTGTCCCGATACGGCGTTGATATCTTGGGTCTTGAGTCTGTGTAGTAGCAATTTTGGGACCAGTCATGCGCAGTAGTGAGCAGGAAGTAAAGCCGTGAAATCAATGCCCCGTCCTCGCAGAATGTGCATATCACAGCTGTCAATCATGACGTCACAACACCGTTTTTATAACATTAAATAACTAACTAAAAACAAACTTGTTTTAAAAACAAACAGCAAATGACAGAAACCAGCTTCGGAAAAAAGATAATTGAAGTGTGATTAAATTGTTTAGTTGGTCTCAAGTCCTATTGAATAACATGGGGGAGGCGGGGTTTATGACCTATACTAGGACCAGTCACTGGGGGGCGATCGAGACGTTTTGGCTTCACTTTTCATGCTTGGGTCTAATTTTCACAAGTTTGTCACGGGTCGTGTCTTTCTTTAAAAAAATTATTCATGCACATCGGGTTGGGTAAACAGTGATTGGGATCATTTCTGGGTGGGGTACATTTATTTGGACCCGAGATGACCTCAACCATACACCTTCATTGTTTGCTTCAGAAACCAAAGTTTACGGTAAAACAATTTTCGCATTTTGGTCTCTAAAACCTCAGTTTCACTCCTAAAACCAGAACGTTTGGAAAACCAGATCAAATAAATGTAAACCCACAAGTGGAAGTGGATCTGGAGTAGGTTCAGCTCACCGATACGATGGCCGCCAGCGTCTCGATGCCGCCTGTGCTGAGCGTGATGTATGGAATGAGGGACTTTGTGAATCCAGCATCCTCAAAGATCCCGTTAGTGTAATACCAGATCTGTAAATGCAAGGAGCAATTTAAAATGACCGCAGCAATCAGATGTGTGCTATTCTGATATGTGTATTCTGAAACTGACAGCATTGAGTCCACAGAGCTGGTAACAGCTCAT
Organism: Misgurnus anguillicaudatus; assembly: GCF_027580225.2. Lineage (NCBI taxonomy): Eukaryota > Metazoa > Chordata > Actinopteri > Cypriniformes > Cobitidae > Misgurnus > Misgurnus anguillicaudatus. The sequence goes on along the minus strand of NC_073352.2, from coordinate 27,642,886 downwards.
GACCACGATGACAGTGATGAGCTGCCAGCGGACCGCTCGCTTTCGGAAGAGCTCCAGCACAGACGCCGCCCGCTGCGTGTTCTGAGCTCGACTCTCAGCATGGACCTCCTCCAGCTCACGAGACACATCCTTACGACCCAGAAAAACCTGAAATGCTAACAGTCAGACGCACAGAGGGAGACATCAAGTCTTGGAAAGTCTTATATACATGTCAAATGTCATCATTAAACTGAACTGTGATTGGTTACGTTGTCATGATTGTGTTAACACACACAGGTGCACGCGCGCACACACACACACACACACACACACACACATGCGAACACGTTCTTTCTCTCCAGACGAATTTGGTGTGCTAGCACACGCTCTTTCTTTCTCTCTCTCCCTCTAACAATGATTTCAGTGCACGCAAAGGGAGCTGTGTTATAATATTCAATATTTGTAAACTTAAGCCTTGCTTTCTGAATCGCAGGGTTTAAATAGGGCCGGGGCCATCCAATGCTGAGCCCTGGCACATATATAGGCTGAAGGTCTTGCTCTCATCCGCGCCAGTGTGCACGTACCCGTTGGTGCGTGTGCACTGACATGAAGCAAATGTAATGTGTTTTCATTCATTCATTCATTCCCATGGAAGGTAGGCTTCACACTCATGAGTGCCTTGGAGCGCAAATGCTCCCCCAAAATGAGGGGCACTTGCAACATAAAACAAGACGTGCGACCGATTGGTCTACCTGCATGATGTCGAACACACCAACTCATCTCACTCAGGACTGCAAGTAGCCACATGGACATTGCAAAGATGAGAGATGGCATCTTTGTAAAAATTTAAAGCAAGTGCAAAATGCTGCGGTTTTCAATGTGGGTAGGGAAACAGTAAAGAAATAGTTTAGGTGGTACCACAGGTAGTAGAGCACTTTTATTTTGGCCTATTTGATAGACAGTATTTAAGGAGACAAAAGGAAAGTAATGGGTGAAGAGAGGGGTATAGGATCGGCAAATGACCTCGAGCCAGGACTCAAACTCGGGTCGACGGAAGTGCGTCTGCACCATATGTCGGAGCACTGTCCACTTCACCATCGGCTCCGACAGTAGACCACTTTTTTATAGGTGGGTAATGCCTGCCTATTATACCCGCTACCACTGCAAGTATATTTCAGATCTATGGGAGACACTACACGCACACGCATACACACACACCTTCCTCTGGGAGCTTCAGCTCATGTCCACCAATGAGATTAAGTGTGTTTTGACTTTGAAACTCTTTCCCTCAGGAGTGTGTGTTTGATTTAAGCTCTGATCGTTATCTTTTACACACAACCTCAATCTGTCAATCTGTTCACAAACCAGAACACTTCAAAGACCATAGAGAGATAGAAAGAGAGAAAGAAAAACAGAGAGACAGACAGGGAGAGAAAAAGAGACAGAAAAAGACAAACAGACTTGACTTAAGGATGTTCATAATGACCGATAAACCGTTAACTGAAGGTAAGAATTTATGACTGATTAATATTATCAGTTAAAAGAAAAAGTAATTGTTAACGCACGGTGCGTGTCGACACATGCCTATAGACATTTCACCACTTTTCTATCCTTAATTTGTGAATGTCCTGAATCAGTTTTGCCCTGACGATCTGGTGAGTTAATCATTTGTATGAGAAATCATTTGTACTCGAGTATGGTTTGGAGGCGGCACGGGACGCGGGCGTGTGTGTGCAAGATGACTTGGTCTTGGCTGTCCCAGTCTTTGCTGATCGCCTCCGTCCTAGACCCTTACCATAAACATTGTTCTTTTTGCACAAACAGAGAAAGAAGATGCAAGAACAAAACTGTGTCCTGCTTTAGAAATGGCCACTGTGGTAGATGAAAAAGAGACAATCCGCCCTCTTTGGATATTAATCCTCTGGATTTATCGCGTGCTGTTTGATAATGTAATGTTGCTGGAAAGTTGTATAATGCTTTTATCCTGGTTCTGTTGTTGATCTGTTGCTGCTGTTTGCATGTTCAAATAAAATAAAATAAAATTTTGTATTGTTTTTACCGGGTCAGACAACCGTCAACTGTGTTTTTACTCAATGACAATTTTATATAAAAAAAAATGCGATTGTCGGTCGGGAAAATTAACTGAAATGAACATCCCTAAGTCTTGACCAATGTTAGACCAGCAAGTTTCTCTAATCTCAAACTTTAATTTTATGAATTTGTTAGAAAATATGAATTTCAACAACCCTCCATCTTAAATGTGTGTGTATGACAGCACCTCTCTCCGCTCGAGCCTCGTCCCGTCGTTCTATCAGCAGAAATCTTGGACTCTCTGGCAGGAAGGGCAGAACACACAACTGCAGGATTGCAGGAACTGCCAGGAATGCGAAGAGGAAGTTCCATCTGCTTTCCTGCAAAAAAGAAACATCCAATCAAAGTGTCTGATATCACACAAAACAACAGCAGATGTGCTTGATTTACAATGTTGTGGCCAGTCTGATGTTCTTTTTGTTTCTGGAGTTTCTTTTAGATACATTGTAAATATCTGAAACTATCAGAAAATATGCCATGGTGCCAGGTAGGGAGGCGCAGATAAAATATTTGTACGTGCCGGACGTGTCAATTTGCAATGGTTTACTCGAAACCTGGAGTCCTGGAGGTCAGAGCATCATCTGCAGACCTTCACTGGGGCATTGCGAACCAAACACACACCTGCATGATGAGTAATGTTAAAGCCTCGGGCATCAGACCATTATTTGATCAAACGCTGACAGACAGGTTTAAATCAGGGCGTGAGGATTTGTTTAGGTCACCTGTTGTCTGGGGCAATCAACTTGCTCTGCCCTGTATCGCGATGTTTCTCAGGGAACGCTGTGTTATCCTGGATGGAAACCATCACATGGGACACCACCAGCCCACTCGATGATGCACATCACGTCATTGTTTGTGTGAACCGACAGATATCTGATGTGTTAAAGCAATTTGTTGTTTACAAATCACTGTTGTGGTTGACTCGCTTTTATGTCCATTAACAATATCACACGATACAGTTCTTCTTAGTTGTACTTCACTGCATTTCAAAAGCATCAAAATTTTAAAATGTTTACATAAAGAATATGATTTTCAAACAAACCGTAATGAATACTCATAAACGGTTTGCCTATTTTGCTATAGGTCATTATGAAAATAAAAGACAGCACATTAGCATTAAATTTAACAGTAGGAGAAAAAGTAAGAGAAAAGTAATTTTGAACTTTCTGTGCTATTTTCGTCTTCCGGGATTAAAAACTACATCGTACGAACTATCGTAGCTCTAATGAAAGCTGACATTTGCTGCTAATGAGCACCTTAACCGCTATCACCCCGCTGGCTTGCTTACTGGGAGACTGGTGACATTAGTTTAACCCAGTATATAATTGGAATAGTTTGGAATTGGAGGATTACTTATTGCATCATTATATCACTAACAAAAATAAATACACTAATAAAATTGAATGTACTACATCCTAGACCAGGGATGGGCAACATCGGTCCTGAGGGCCGGTGTCCTGCAGAGTTTAGCTCCAACTTGCCTCAGCACCCCTGCCTAAAAGTTTCTAGTGTGCTTAATAAGACCTTAATTGGCTGCTTCAGGTGTGTTTAATTATGGTTGGAGCTGAACTCTGCAGGACACCGGCCCTCCAGGACCGAAGTTGCCCATCCCTGTCCTAGACTATGTTCATAATATAGTTTGAAAGGGAGTACTGCTTATTATATTATTTAAATGAAAAATACATTTGAATAACTCCATGTTACTTCAACTACTTCATCCTAAACTATATTTAAAACTGTAATGCTTTGTTGTTTGTTGCTTTTTGTGTTTTTTGTTTCTATTTCATGTAAAGCTGCTTTGGAATGATGAGAAATTGTGAAAAGTGCTATTTAAATAAAATGAAATAGAATCTCATGCCAACACACATTTACACATCAAGGTTCCCATTCTAAGTCAAATTCCCTGACTTTTCCCTGACTAAAAAAGATGAACACCGTGGGGCGGTTTCCCGGACAGGGATTAGACTAGTCCTAGACTAAAACATTTTTAAGAGCTCTCCAAACTGAAAACAACTTGCACTTATATATCTTAAAATACATCAGTGCCCTTTGTTTTGCCTGAAAATGCACACAGGTAATGTTTTTAGTAAGACATGTTTGTTAAAACTAGTTATTTTTCCTAATTAAATTTGGGCCTAGTCCTGGATTAAGCTAATCCCTGTCCGGGAAACCGCCCCTTGAGTTTATAAAAATGTAGCTTAAATGCGTGAAATAAATAAACAGTGCCAATAAACAGCTGTTTAAATTGTAGTCAGTGGAGGCTGGACCCAGAAATGGTATTCCTTAAGTCACAAGTTAACAAGCGTATTACATTTTGATAACTGGAAACTGAAATTTAAAGTCACAAACACTTGCATACCCACACACCTGCACACACTCACCTGTCCAAATATTTCAGGTAAGCCTAACACCTGTCCAATAAAAACACCCAGACAGATGAAGATGGCATGAAACTGACCAATGAGACCACGAACTTGCCGGGGGGAAATCTCACCAAGATACATCGGCAAAACACTCAAAGACACACCTGAGAAAGAGAGAGAACGAGAGAGAGAGAGAGAGAGAGAGAGAGAGAGAGAGAGAAAGAAAGAGAGAGAGAGAGAGAGAGAGAAAGAGACAAATGTATATAATTTAAACCTTTTTATAGGTGCCATTAATAATATCATCTCATGTTTCTGGTACCTGTATGCCATTGCATGCTGTGTGTGTAAATACATTCATAAAGATGAATGACTTATACATAATTCATACTAAATCATAAAATTTATTATTTAAAAATCTCACAGCAGCAGGACTGACCTGAGTCCATGCCAATGATGAAACGACCAATAATGAGCATCTCAAAAGAGCCGGCCATCTCCCCAAGAGCCAATAGAAGTGCAGCAGTCAGTGCAAGAACATTATTGGCCAAAAGTGTTCCTTTCCTATATAGACAAAGAGAACAATGCAATTATATAACATGTGTATCATATTCTTTTATAATTATTCCAAAATTTAACATTAAACATAATTTCCATCATTTTAGTTTAGATGTTTACAAGGCCAGCTGAACAAAATTCCCTATATATTTTATAAAATTGTTAAAAGTGGAACAAACGTAACTTTCGGAAACTTTGCAAAGAATCATAAAGTTTGTCCGGGGCTTTTTAGAGTAGTGTGTTGTTTATATAAAATAAACAAGAAGTATCAAAGCGTATCAAAAACTACACTGAGCTGTTTTACTGTGTAAAATGTGTACTATATAATGTATACAATCTTAACTACAGATTGGCTGCCAAACCTCACTTCACATAGCACTGATCCATGATCGCCGTCTCCCCTTGTCTTTAGCAAACCAAAACATGTTTTTTTCGATGACGTATTTGTTACAGAATTCAGTTTAGAGCATTAAACAAACAGAGACCGAAAGTTAAGTTCCACCCAGACGTCTATAAACCGTCTACAAGTAGGCAAACTGAGACACACTGAGATGTCTGATCATGCCAGTTCGGGTCTGACTGCTGATGAATCCTAATCGAAAAGTTGTCACCATGGCAACAGTGCTCATCCCTGTCCAAAGACAAAATCCTTGTGGCTCTACTTGATATTGGCGTTTTTTATCATATGGATTGTAAACAGCTCACTGAAACTGAATGGGGGGTTAATGAAGCACTATGCTATTAATTGATCTGAAGGCTGAGCATTTGTCTGTCCGTGCAGAGGTGGAGGACAGAGCGTGCGATTCTGTGATGAGATCTGTAAGTTTCTGTCCATTTATGACCTACAGTCACCTGTCAGTGGGTCTTTAAAGCTTTACTCACCACTTGACTGTGACATTTGAACAGAATTTGGATCAACTAACTGAATTCTCTGCTCACGTCCCTTCAGTGTGAGTCTGTTGAATGCTTTCACTTGTTTTATGTTTTATCTTGTGACAGTACGTCTTCTTAATACAGTATCATTATAATAAAGGCAAGGTCACGCTGTTATTCTGGATGCAGTTTGCTGACGCACACAGAAATCCAAGGTTTGCAACAAAACTAGTGGATCACGGACAAATCCCATCTCAAGATGCTACAATATTTTCAGACCTGTTTGACATTATCATTATCTTGTAGTGTGTCATGCAACAACAACGTTGAACCAATCCAACCAATCACAGGGCAAAATTGATCATTTCTCAAATTGATCATTGATCAGAATAATTTCTCTACAAAATGAAATAAAGTCAGACATTACACTGCGTGGTTTTATGACATCACGGTCCCGACTGATCATTACAGGCGACGTGACAGGTGTTACAGGTCAGGATACTCAATAAACAGTGATCAGGTACAGTGCAGAAAACAAACTTTTGCTCACACACATCAGAGATCAATGTGTTCCATAAACAAACAGTCGCAGATTTGATTCCTAATGGTGCGTTCACACCAGACGTGAATTAAGCGTTAAGCATGAGTAATTTACATGTGAAGTCAATCCAAAGACATAAGAGACATCCTGTGGCGCAATTAGCGCAAGCATTTTGGGCATTTGGCGTGCGTAATGCGTGATTTGCGAAATCAGGTGAGTTAAAAAATCTGAACTTTGTTAGATATTCACGCCGCGTTAACCAACCAGGAGCTTGCTCTAATAGTGACGTGATTACAATGTAGCGAGCTGAGGCAGAAATACAAAACAACAATATAGGACAAAATCATTGTCACTGTATGTGGACACCAGGAGCTGTACGACACATCTTCATACTTTCATGAACATAGGAATAAAAAGGATCTTGCTTGGAAAAAAGTGAGTGAGGAGGTTGGACAATCTGGTAAGTTGTAAAAAAACGCTCTTTCCTCAATTTGAGCTATATATACATATTAAAGCTGGCAAATTGAGTGTATTCGCATCTGACGCGCAAATGAAACAAGTTAACTCAAAATGTTTAAGTGATCAACTATGCGTGAATAGCGCAATTTATTCGATTCATTCGCGTCTGGTGTGAACGCACAGTAAGAGAGTATAGACAAACTCTTGAGCAGGACATTTAACCCCATACATAATGAAGACAGATTTTCCACATCTGTATGTCACGCATGATGTGTGTCAAACTCATCACAGAGAGCCAGAGAGATTTAATGAGGCAGATATAGAGCGAGTAAAACAGCAGAAAGAGTGAGCGAGCAAAAGAGAAAGTGAAGATTTAGCCCGAAGGTTTTGAAGATTGGAGCAGAATTTCTAACTATCTGAACTTTGGTCCCGACAAGCTGCAGATGAGAAATTTCCCTTGGGAAATAATCTCCATCTCTCCAGTCTAAAACTCCATCCTCTGCCCGACATACACTTCCTGTTAAATGTCCTTGAGAGTGTTTGTGTTGACTCGTAATGCAGTGTGTGATCAGAGTTACAATGAGCCCGGCACAACATCTGTATGTGTGTCTGTCTCTGTGTGTGTCAGTTGTTGAATATCTTTTAAACAATGCAAGAAAATAAATACCTGAGTGTGTGTGTTTTTGAGAACAAGTTCGAAAATCTAAAGCGAAATAACTAAAATAATTTCAGATGTCATTAGTCAAATAATCATCTCAGCTTGTGTATTTAGCCTTTAACACAACAGAAAATGCTTCAAAAACCACCAAAATATTGTTCAAAATATCGATACGATACATCGTCATGAACTCCTGCTGATGCGCGCATCGATACAGCACCTTCCCTATCGATTCGGATGCACTTTTAAAGGTAGCGTGACGAAGCGCAGTTGATCTGTATGCATGTGACCCGCAGAGCATGTAGAGTGAAGGGTAGCGGGGTATACTTGACTTTGCGTGTCCGTTTTGCACGGGAACGTGTCTGCACACATTGCCCAAGCACCCCACATTCTCTCTCTTTCTCCCTTTCTCTCATTTCAAAATCAATGAGCTCAGTATGAAAGCATGGATATCTTAACCTAAACTGCTGCAAAGGGTGAGTCATTAAGTTAAAGTAGCGTTGCACAAAAAAGGCTGCACGTTGTCCCCTAAGCAATCCATAATAAAGCTATTGAGTGCATTTATAATGAATAAAGTGCGCGCTGCTTTATTAGCCATTCTCTTATAATACAATAACATACTTAGGAAGAAACACGACAAAGAGCTGCAGGTGTAAAGTGTGTGTCTAGGAAAAAATATAGAGCTACTTCAAATTATAGCTTTCACTATGGATGCAGTGATTAACCACTTTCACTATTAACAGCGCTTTAAAATGTCACGCTTAAGTAATCGTAAAGGATACGTATTAGAATACGTATAGTACCGGAAAATTGTTGCCGATACACAGCCCTATAAACTACAGATACACAAAGCAGTAAATGTTGATGCACATGTAATGACTTTTATAGCCTATGTATACCACTAAACAAACCATTAACCAGTTACCACCTGATGAGCACCAGACTGTCTCCGTCTATCTTTCTAACATTTGTCTGTGCATGTGCCTGTCTGTCAGCGTGTGGTTGTGAGTCCTTCTGTCTGTCTGTCTGTCTAAGAGTTTGGGTGTGCATGTGTTATCGGTCTATCTTTTTCTGTTGTAATAAACAGGCTGAAATCTCTCTTCCATGCACACAAACACAGTCTTCACATGCCAAGTCCAAAAATTTCAGAAGAATAGATGGGTGAGTTCAAAGCAAGAGTGAGTGAGAAATGAAGAGAACACAAAGGAGACGATCTAACCTGCCCAACACCTTGATGAGTAAAGAGACCATCAGCGCCCCCACCAGTCCACCAATGGCAAAGATAGACACTGTGATCGACCACAGCAGAGTGACTGTCTCAACTCCTATTGGCTCATTATACCGGCTCATCCATGTTTTATTGTAGAAGGTCTTTATGTACTGGAGAGAGAGAGAGACAGAAAGAAAGAGAGAGAACACACTGCAGGGGTCTCTGGTAATGTAGGTACATTAAACAGCTTATACAACACTGTTCGAATAATTGTGTGTTTAGAGGTTAAAGGTCAGAGCAAAACTCACAGTGGCAGGTGCGTTGACCACAGACAGATTATAGCCATACAGGAAGGATGAACCCAGAGCGCCAAAGAATGCAGCACTGATCAGACCGACGGTCAGACGCTGATGAGAGAAATACACGCTTCAGATTCACAACACAAATATTCCACGAGAATCATCTCATCTCTTCTGTAATAATTCTTCTGTGTTACTCTGAAAATACTTTCCACCCTCATTGCTTCGAACAAAGCCGCCAGGATGTAACATTACACCAAAGAGTTTTAGGGGTTATTTCTGTGGTTTGTGTCATCAGTTTGTTTATACTATAATCTACAGGCATATTCATATATAAATCACATTCTTTCTCTGATCAGTACATTACATGTGTAGGAGATGATGTGTAATACTGGAGCATTACAATAGTTTAGGTTGCTGTTACAGATCCGACAGGTGTGAAATTAATTTTAACAGTGAAAAATGTCCGACTCGCGCAATAAGTTGGGGGTTAATATGAGATCAGTCAAATATACTTCTATTGTTTTATATGAAGTTATAGGTATAATGACAGAATAACCCAAAACTGTACATGCAAACACACACACCTGTTCAGATGGAGCTTTGACATCATTGGGGTCTTTGTCCTGCATTTGCTTTATTTTGGTCTTTTTCTCCATCTCCAGAAATTAGGCCACTGAAAGACATGCGCACACACACACACAGGATAATGAATTTGTTATGTTGTGTACTCCATCACAACACACTGAAACTTTATGAAACAAAAATATTAAGAGCAACAGTGACACCTGGTGGAAAAATATTAACAGTGTCTGATACAGTAAATACTGTAATAATTATTCATTGAACATTTTAAATCAGTAGGTGTGAAATTAACTTTTTTTGCTACTGATGCGCTGCTAACACACATGCACAGACAGACACACACGTAACTCAACACTACTGACACACACACACACACACACACACACACACACACACACACATGTAACTCCATACTGCTGACAAACACACAACACACACACGTAACTCAACACTACTGACACACACACAACAGAGATCCCATTCTCCCTCTCTTCACCCTGTACTTTCCTGTCCAGTCTGTCCTATCCAAAAACACCAAAAGATGTAACAAATACTGCCAACACAAACACACACAACACATGCATAACTTCACACTTCTCTCACATAAACACACATATGTATATCCACACTTCACACACATCTCCATACATTCAGAAAAACTATGTGTGCTGCTGCCTTTTCAACATTTGCTAATATTAATAAACAACACACACTACAATCTGTTCACACAAGTAAATCTTTCAACAGCTTTCCATCAAATATTTACAAGCTCAGTTTAAATCCCCCATAAGAACCTGAAGGTGACAAACCTCATGCAGGATCACAGAAGACCGTCTGTCCGTCTCTCCCTATCTCCACATTAGGACAGAATCTGTGTACCTTACAGGACAAAGTCCAACAAAAACAGTCGCAGCCACTGTGTGCTCCAGCACCCTGCAGCGCCCCATAAGAGCTTCATGGAAACCTGACTATAAGGTAGTTTTAAAAGAAAACAGTATCATCATGACAGGTTTCTATCTAAACACCTCTTTCAGAATCTCCCAGAATTCATTAGGCCTGGGAAAAAACTGAAAAGATCCCAAGGCTGGTTTAAAGATTATTAGTAGCTATATGGCTGTAGCTAATGTTTTATAACCAAGTCAAATGTTTTGCTTGGAAAGTGTGCTTGTGCAATAAAAGTATGTCAACATTATTATTATTATATGTTTGTAGAGGGAGATGCTCAATATATATGTGCACATGTGTGAAATGCAAAAAACAACAATTTTCAGAACAAAGGTTAAAGTATTTAGTGTGACCTCTGTTGGCACTAAACATCTTGAACTCTTTTGTGGAGACTGATCTGATTTAGAAATTAGGATTTAATTTCATTTAGGTTTGAGAGTCTGCAGGTTTCTGCTATTGCTCAAGTGTAAGAGGAGCTCACACTGAATACTTGACACACCTTTTTTAAAGCAGCAGTGAATCAAATAATCAATTTTTACTTGATTTTTTGTTATAAATGAGGTCATCATATACTTAACGAACATCCTGCATGTTTCAGAACTGAAAATGTCCTTGTTACTGAAATATAACAGTTTTTGGCACCATGCCAAGAAAACGCCAGAGTTTGGAATGTTCTAATTTATGACATTTTTTAACACCGCATCCAAGCAACGACTGCTGTTGTAGCCTCGCCCACAGGTTCACATGTAGGGAAGTAACATATGTGCTTCTCAAAGCAGCAAACATGCCTTTATAGATTGACAAAGTTTGTACAGTGCCCGGTTGTGGCAACCTCACAAGCACATTAGAAATATACAAAGTTTGTGATAAGGACTTACCAGCCACGATTTAGATTCTGATGCTCGCTTGTGTTGTACACAGTTATGTAGTCATGTCGGGTTTGAAGTTTTGTTGCTACTTCACCATACGCATTGTCATTTATGTGTATCATCTCTAGCACCCAGGCTGCTATTTTTACACATGACAGTTTTTAAAACATTTCCCCACATGTAATGATGAGGAATGAAGCTAGCCAATCATTGCAGTGGGCGTTTACATACAGGTCTTCAATGTGGCCCGGCCATCAAAACAAAGCATTTTTTGAGCCAGCCTCAAAACTATTGTATTACTTATTGCTTTTTATGTTTTTGAATGTAAAAAACACGCAAACGTCACAAGTAGACCTTAGTATAAAACAATAAAAACAGGCAAATCAGTGAGCCCCATCAACTGCCATAGTAGGAAAAAGAATTCAAAAAAAGTGAATGGGGCTCACAAACATTCTCCAAAATATTTTCCTTCGTGTTTATCAGAACAAAAAAATTGTAAAAAGGCTTGTAACAACATGAGAGTGTAAATGATGACAAAGTTTTAATTTTCATTTTTTGGGTGAACTATCGCTTTAAAGGTATAGCGGAAGATTTCCGTTTTCCGGGTGGATCATCAAGACTATTGGTCATCCCAGATGTCAATCATTCTGATTATATGTTGACGTATAACCGTCGTATGTGCTGCTCGCCTCTAGGTTCGCTTGCTGCACATGCGCACTTTCACGTGTATGTGTTTTGTGCTACGGTTTCAACCATTCATTGAAGCTTGCGTTCTCGCTGTGTTTTTTTTTCAAAATGTCTGAGGGTCGCAAGAGAAAAAGTGTCTACGAATTGTATGACAAGAAGAGAAAGAACTATAGACCCCTTCACCGTTCACGTCACAGTCGGTTCCCACTGCGCATGTCAGGGTCAGAAAAGTCAGTACAGCAGATTGAGTTGCGTGTTATTCGGTATCGTTAAAAATGCCTACTTACGTCGTGGGCTCTGAAAATCGCACCAGAATCTCAAAAACAAAAAAATACAACATCTGCGGCTGCAAGCAATTAACGTGCAGACTGAGACAATGCAAATATCAAAGAGGCTTGTGTTTGTAGTGCTCACTTCATTTCAGGTAAGTCATAATTTTTCAGACCTGTTAGATTAAATTTTAAAGCCTCGATTGTATGAACAGTTTGACCCCATGCTGCGCGCGCACCCGATAGTCATTCAATGTTTACAAACCTTGAAGGGGTCTATAAAGAAAGAAACAAGACCAGAATGTTTATGGGAGACTATTTCACACACGCTGGCGTGAGCTAAAAGGACAGGTTGGGCTTCCCACGCGAAGTTTCTACTGGAAAGGTACATTTTGTCATGCTATTTGGAGAAATCCATTTAAAATCACTGCTAGTAAAAGTTGATGTAAGCTATGATTAGCGATATATATATAAATATATATATATTTTTTATATATATTATTTAACATCTGGGAAGCAGACATTTACTTGGGTAAAACATGACGAAAGAAACTATGCAGGGGGCCAGTGAAAATGTTGGCAGGGCAAGTGAAAAATATTTTTTCCCTGTATACTGTACTGTAAATCACACAATCACATGCTTTTACAGTCTAAAGTTACTGTACAGTACATTGTTTGATACTCTGATGATTACAAATGATAAGATCATGCAACTGTTAATACTCTCTGTAAAACATTTACTTACACGAGAGACCATAAAAATGTATTAAGATGTTCAATGTACAGTATGTGTGTTTGTTTGAGAACTCTCTGTTACACAAACATAAGAATCTCTTGGGGCTCTAAGACCAAATGACAGTAAAACACAGAGTAATGCTAACAAGAATCTGATGACTACAGGACTGTATACTATGCTTGTGACCACATTACAAACACATACCATACATGTCATAACATGACTGAAGGAAACAGGTTAACCATACATTTAAAAACTGTACAATTGACTCTGAAATACACAATAAATGTGTTAAACATAACAAAAGTATTAATAAAAACGTTTAAAGATAGGAAACACAGAGAGAAAGAGATAAAAAACACAAAGAGAGAGAGAGAGAGAGAGAGAGAGAGAGAGAGAGAGAGAGAGAGAGAGAGAGAGAAAGAAAGAGAGAGAGAGAGAGAGAGAGATCAGAACTGCATGCATGTATTTCTACATACACTGTTCATTAACTTAGAGTAGAATTTCTCAAAAAAAATACAATCATAAACTCACTGAAGTCGTCTATGTTTCTCCTCTGGCTCTGTCTGTCTGTCTGTCTGAAATCTGTTGAGCCTGCCTCACTTTCACATGAGGCTCATTACAGTAACGTTAAGTTAATTCACTTTCGCGTGCTTGCTTCCATTCACACACAAAATTCAAACTAAACTTTATACAGTTGAAATGCAGAACACAAAAAAAACTGACACACACAACATGAACAATTGTGTACTAAACTAATGAACTGTGATTCAGCTGCTTTTAAAACATTTAAACATTCATTTATGTGTGTGTGTGTGTGTGTGTGTGTGTGTGTGTGTGTGTGTGTGTGTGTGTGTGTGTGTGTGTGTGTGTGTGTGTGTGTGTGTGTGTGTGTGTGTGTGTGCTGTTTAACACAACTCGTCTCACCTTCTGTATGTCTGCCTCATCTCTGTCATCCGTTAGTTTCTCCTCACGTATCATTATCTCAAATGAGAAACGAGACGTTTAAATTGCATTTGCTGGTTAATTCGTCAACTGCAGTGAGTTTAAGTATAAAACTAGTTTTCCCGCGTGTCGTTCAGAGTTGTTTATTATAAGATTTTTATCCAGTTTTATGACTTTTATTAGACATTTTCCTAGCACTCTTTTCGCGTTCGTGAGGGCGGTCTCATCATCACGCGTCACACTGACGTCATCCAGAAGGAGATACTTACATTTTTATAAAAAATAATATATTAATAATAAAATATAATAATAGATCGATCTGTTCATTATTTCAGCAAGACATTATTACTTTGCCATTTGTAACTGCTTATTGGAATAATGCTGTAGACAATATTTGCTGGAAAAAGTTTGGATGCTTCCACACTTCTATTTCTTAACAAATAAAGTAAATGAAATTTCTTTTAAAATAATTCCCTCATTAAATGTTAATAAATTAAGTGTAATCCAGCAAACCACTACTTAAAACAATTCAAAAAGGACATTTCCCCAGTTGCTCCTTCTGTGACAATTCTGAAAGTTCATATTTTATACTATTGTCCATTTACTAAGATATTTTGGCAAGATGTTTTAGGATTTATTAATAATTAAATTTATAATGAATGTATGTTTTGGAAGGATGCAGTGCTAGGTTTTGTAGATAAATTGAAAAGAGATATTTTTATTATTATCTGATATTGCTATACTTGCTAAGTTCCACATTCATAAATCTAAATTTTTGCATGCTAAACCTATCTTTATTGTTTTTATGAGAGAGTTTGAAAAATACCTCACTTGAATCAAAATGTCTGAGAACTAAAAAGCCTTAAAGGTGCAGTGTGTAATTTTTAAAAGGATCTCTGACAGAAATGCAAAATAATATACAAAACTATATTTTCAGGGGTGTTTAAAGACCTTTTTATAATGAACCGTTATGTTTTTATTACCTTAGAATGAGACGTTTTTATCTACATAGACAGAGGGTCCCCTTACGTGGAAGTCGCCATTTTGTTCCACCATGTTTCTACAGAAGCCCTTGACGGACAAACTTTTTTTTTACTAAGTTGTCTCTGACAATGACATTTTTCTGGTGGCGGCTATCATAGCTTCTCTATGCGTTTCAAAAGCACTGGGTAAGCAGTGGACTGAGCCGTTGGTTGCAATTCGCAACCTTACCACTAGATGCCGCTAACATTTACACAATGCACCTTTAAAACTATGTCCGTCTGTTATTCCTTACCTTTTTTGATGTCCTACAAGTCTATTTATGATCAACACATAACTTGTTATAGTATTTGTTACCTGCACTTTGTTTTGAGCTTTAAAGAGTAAGAAAATACACATATAAAAAAGTTTAATTTTTCAAATTGAACTTTATGATGTAATTTTTCTTCTATTTGTACAAGATACAATTAATTCTAAAAGTACTCTCTCTTTTTATTTTACTGTAAAAATCACATACAAAAAAGTGGGCTAAAGTCAAGCCAAATTGTGTACAATTTATTAAAGAAATTAAAGAATATGGAAAGACTTTTAAGCAATATTAAAAACAAAAAAGACTTATGAAGCACTGTTTAATCTGTGTAGTTAAGTTTATATTTGACGCAAACTGTTATTTATTTTCCATTCATATACCCCTGTTCATTTTCTTAGTATAATTTTATTTTGTTTTAATTGTTGTGAGCTGTACAAGTTTGTACAAACTCTGTACAAATGCTATACCATAATAAAAAAGTTAAAAGGTTAAATTCTTACTGTAGGATAGCAGTTTTACTGAACTCATCCTCATTTTCACATCTATCGATAACAGTTTTACTGAACTCATCCTCATCTATCAATAACAGAGATGAAAATAAAAAGCAGTTTTTTGAGAAACAGATAAAAATGATGGTCATTAATGACTAAAACACTTTCCTTTTGCCTCTCAATTCTCATGAGCAAAATACAATGAGACTTCAGAGGGAACAGAATAGCTAATGGTCACTGGTCAAACTGTCTTCAATGTATTTCACAAATATATCACCATAGTTAAATATTGCTTAAAGCAGCACATGATATCAAGAGCTTTGCCTTGACTACAGCAGTATAAATGCACAAAACCAAGGTGTCAATATTTCACCCAAAAATTATAAGAGGAAGTTGCATTTTGAATAAAGAAAAACGCCTTTGTGTAAAATAAGTGTTCACACATCATGTTAGCAGTTGTTGAATTGATTTTATCATCATATAATCTGAATTACAAGTCCAAATGAATTATCCAGATGCATTACAATAACAAGAATTTGGGAAGCAAATGTTTTTAATTGTCATGATATGAACACAATGTAAAACTGCATAAAACCTTGTATGTTTCACTAAATGTGTGTTTGATACAGACTGAACCAGAGAAGTTGCATAAAAAGTGTTTAATCGTTATTATTAACATAAACCAATCACATCCACCCAATGAGAAATGAATCAAAGAAAAAAACCCAAAGTAAATAAACAGAATGTGAATGACAGTGGATATGAATCTACTGTCATACCTGCACTTTCTGCTGTCTATTTCTCATGATTATTGCTCCCTAACGTCCTCTCCACCTAAACGCACACGCATACACATACACACACACGGGAGAGGAGACGTCTGCCGCAGAGCTCCTGGAACACACGGTCACGTGAGGGTTCAAGAACCTCAGGCCGGGTGATGAACTCTGACCCCTGCTTCTGGAATGTTTCAGGTCAGATTGGAAGATCAAGTGCTTCAGTGGTTGTGGGTTCATGTCTGTCTATCCGTACAGCGATACACAACATGACATCATTCCACTGAGTGTATGTTCATTAGCTGAATTAAAGGCTTATAAACTGCGTGAGTAACGCGGCGGGACAGCAGTGACATACGGACAGAAACTAGACAAAGAGCCATAAAGAGAGAAAGAGAGAGACAGGCAGACAGAGCGAGAGAGACGGTCGTCTCTTTTCCTGTTGATCCCACGAGTTTAGATTTTTAAAGTCCACTGTTTCACACATGCGTCGTGAGACGTTGTGACAAGCGTGTTCGCGTTGAGCCATGCCAGGCCACTGATGTGATGTAATCGATGTGCGTCTGCCACACACAAAGATATCATCAGAATATCACATAATAGACAAAACAATTAAAACAGAATTACGTGTGTGTGTGTGTGTGTGTGTATTACCTGGTATTTTAATCCTCTTGTCAGGATTGCTGACGGTCCACACATAAACCAACATGTCCATTCCACCGGTGGCAAAGTGCTCATTGTCAGGTGACCAGGCCAAACAGACGATCTTCGCGTGATGTCCATAAAACTCGTTCTTCTCCTTTAAAGCAAACATTTAGCGAATTATGGTTTAGATATCATCTCATGTACCGTTTGTAAAAAAATAAACCTCCAAGTGAACTTTTTGGTCATTTGCAATACTTTGTATAATTTCCTATGAAAGGAATACTTTACCTTATAAAATAAAACGATAATTTACGCACCCCCCATGTCATCCAATATGTTTATGTCTTTTTTTGTTCAGTCAAGAAGAAATTAATAAAAAATAAAAAACAGTCCAGGACCTTAGTTAACTTCAAATTCAAGGACCTTTCAAGGACTTTCCAGGTACAATACACTAAAATTCAAGGACTAAATGTGGGGACACATTTCAAGTGAGAGCAAGGTTACATCGTGTTACGTTTTAAGATACATTGTTACAGTTCCCTTTCGAGTTCCCTTTCCCTTGCTGCGTCACTGCGGTGACACTTTGGGGACACCTCCAGGGGTAAGTGCGTCTGAATGTGTATATCAAATTCAACCAATGGTGAGGCTTAACGACAAAGACAGGGTTTGGTGGGAGCCAGGAAGTATATCGCTATCTGAAATTTTGACAAAGACGGGGACGCAGGAAGTATGGCAAGGGAGACGCAGCGTCTCGTTCCCTTCTCAGGGAACAACAGTTACATACGTAACCCGAGATGTTTTCATGTGTCAAACACAACTATGCAAAAAAGCATTTTGGTATGAATCAACATTCGCATACAGAAGCAATTAAAGCGAACAGTTTAGCACGTGTGCTTAAAAAGTTATGATATTATCCTACACTACACAGGGAACAATATGGATTTTGCATAAAATAGATTCAAGCACTTTCAATGAACTGTATCTATGCATGTATATTTTCAAAAAATTACCAGGGCCTTGAATTTTTTTCCCCAGATTCACAAACTTTCAAGGATTTCAAGGACCCGTGGGAACCCTGTGTAAACCGTTGAGGTCCACTAAAGTCCACTATATGGAGAAAGATCCTGTAATGTTTTCCTAAAAAAAAATATTTATGCTCGACTGAACAAAGAAAGACAAAATCTTGTTGGAGAACATGACAAAACCACAAGAAAAGGCTTTTTGGATTTTCTAATTTAAATTGTTCATCCCTACAAAAAAAGGAAGCAACTTGTTTTTATAAGTTATGTCAACTTATCACAGGTCAAAACTTATCCAAGTTGTTATTACTTTGTGCTGCATTTTATTTTTACAGTGTACATTTTCTTTTCATCTGAAATGTTTTGATAACCTCAAGACAATTCTTAATTCCTCTTCACTTTTTCCTGTTGTATAAGAAACTTTTTTTTTTATTTATTTATTTATTTTTTTATTTTTTTATTTTGCAAACAGAAAAATACAATATTTACCGATGAAAAAAAAAAAATACAAGTACAAAGACCAACAAAACACATAACATAACAGCCAGTAGTGTGTGTGTGTGTGTGTGTGTGTGTGTGTGTGTGTGTGTGTGTGTGTGTGTGTAACTATAATAGATATGACAGTTGAAATTGTTGAATAAAGGAGCAGAAGTATAACAGACATAATTAGGAGTAAATAAATAAATAAATAAACAAAATGGATAAGGAAAGTGATAATAGCAATAATAATAATAATAATAGTATCAATATTAATAATAATGAAAAATCTATTAATATGAAATGGCAGATAGTAGTAATAGAAATAATAAACAAATTAATTAATAAATATACAAATTTCATCTGGACTTAGAGGGAGGATCAGGAAGAGGATTATAAATAATAGTAGAGATAATAACAATAATAATATTTAAAAAAATAAAAAATAAATAAATAATCAAAATAATAGTAATATTGATACATCCAATAGTAGTAATGATAATAGTAGTTATAATATATGATAATAGTAATAATAATAATAATAATAATAGTAATCATGATAATATTTGATAAGGATATTAATAATGATATATTAATGATAATATTAATACAGATATTAATAATAAGGTGTTATAAAACTGCCTCTGACCCCCCTCATGGCTATGGCATAGGTTAGATCCCCACCACTGTCATGTTACAACAAGCTATCAAGAAACATTTTTGATAGACCTTTTTTAGTTTGATTCGATGATTTAATTGTTCAGCCAACTTTGGTTATCTAACCAATTAATGACCAACATTACTGTGAAAGAATTAAATGCAAATAATTCAAGAGTAGTTTAATATAATGCTGAACAGGCTGATTTACCTTGTATCCGTCAGCGACGGTAAACACAGTGACAACTTTCTTTTCATCCGTCACCGCGAGGAAGGCTCCATCCCATGAGTATGACATGTCTGTCACAGGTCCCGGAACTTCCAGCACCTTCCCATCATCCTTCAGGGTGTTTGCCTGAACAGAGTACAGACGCACCTTTCCATCCTACGACGACAGGTCAAGCAAACACAAATCAAACCACACAAACTTATATTCCCTGAAAGGCACATGGAATGGGAACTGTGATTCCTGTTAGGTGTGTGATCGGTGACTTACAGCTCCGCCCACAGCTACGGTTCCACCCCCAGGATGAACAGCGATGGCTTCAGGCTCGTACTCAAGACCATCCAGAGTGAAAAGCTTCTTCTTATCTTTCAACAAAACCAGCTGCACAAGACAAAGTGTGTTTGTGTTTACACATACAGCAACAGATGATGAGCCTCAATAGGTAATAACTGTGTGTATAACAGTATATGGTGCCTGTACCTGTCCAATACACGCAGTGACAGCAAGACCTCCAGATCCCACGCTTACAGACTTCGGCTGCTTGTCCATTTTAATCATATCAGATGCACTAACATGCAAACACAGTTTGAGAAAATGTGTTGAGTGTGCTGTCAATGTACAGATATGAGAAATAACAGACAATGAGGTCTCACAACCATTTACAAAGAATTTAAGGTGGGGTGCACGATTTATGAGAAATGGCCGAGTTGGGCCGAGTACCAAAACACACTCGTACCCAATCAGCTGTAAGGGGCATTTCTACTAACTGACATTGTTGCCTGGGTTGCGTATGTGTGGGGCGGGTCTATTAAAAGAAGGTCCAGATTCTATTGGGGTAGAGGCGTGTTTGTTTAGGTCAGTGCTTCCAAATTCTGGTCTGAGCACCCCCTCCCAAAAAGTTCCAGATGTCTCCTTATTTAAAACACCTGATTCAACTTATCAGCCTCCTTCCAAAATGGTAAACATATCTTCCTAGCAAGCTGATGAGCTAAATCAGGTGTGTTAAATAAGACGACATCCAAAACGTTTTGGGAGGGGATGCTCGAAGACCAGATTGGGAAGCACTGGTTAAGGTGATTTCAAATGTCAATATTGGCTTTCAGAGATCATGCACCCCGCCTTTAAAAGCTCAAATAAATCCTCACTTTTATTTTATTTCATTTAAATATTTACTAGGGCTGTTAATCGATTAAAATATTTAATCTAGATTAATCGCATGATTGTCATGAGTTAACTCGTGATTAATCGCAATTTAATCACACATTTTTATCTGTTCTAGATTTACCTTAATGTAACACTTTTCAAGTTTTTAATACTGTAATCCAGTGGTTTTCAAACTGGTGCCAGGGGGGCCCCAGTTTTGACATTTTATGAAATACATAAATTTATCATGAATTCTGTGTAATTAAACCTAAACAAAATAAGGCTACTAACCAAAAGCACTACTTTTTTGTATAATTTAATGCTTTTTTTATTAAAATGTTGAGTTTTAGAACAGTTTTTTGTCACAAATTTTCTTTGGGGGGGCCGCGAAGGAATGCACCGTACACAAGGGGGGCCGCACGCTGAAAAAGTTTGGGAACCACTGCTCTAATCAACATGGGCATGGACGAATATGGATGTTTCATGCAAATGTATGTTTATTATTAATTAAAGAGTTAGCGAAAATAATTTAGAAAAAATAACTTAAAATCACTGGTATAAATAATAGATTTGGCTCACACAAAGTCAAAAATATTATCAATATATGTTCAACATTAAGACAGACAGCTTTAAGATCTACTGTAATGCAAGGATCTAATATAATGTTACACATCAGATATTTGCATATACCAGGGTCATGTGCTTGTGTGCATGCTTCAGATCAGTGTCAGTCAGCGAGAGGAAGGTCATTTTCAAGTCTTTTCGCTCTTAATAACTTTAATCAACATTAACTAACATTAACCAGGTCCCAAATGTTATCTCTCTTAATAACTTTTTTAACATCAAGCAAGTCCAGCACTTTATTTTCTAATTCCTGCATGTTTTTAAATCCGAAACCAAAATGTCAGATGCGTGGAAGGACACGCATCATTAGTATTATTTAAGCAAATTTTTAAACAAATTTAGGATGGTACACCTCTCAGAAAATGTACAAATAAAGATCATTTAAGATGTTTGATGACTATTTACGGTTTAAGGCTGCGGCTCAATTTATCAGTTTAAACGTGCTAGGCCTATGATCAGAAATGGTGTGTTGCAATAATCGCACATTTATTATTAATAAAATTAGTTTTGTTAAAATGAATTTACGTTAACGTGTTCATTTCACAGTCTTAATATTTGCAGAAGTTAAAATGTGTAACATGAATCATTTACAGACCTGAACTGACCATCATCTTGATATTATAAGAACAAAATGACAAATATTCATTTACCATTACTCATAGACTATTTAAGTCTACATTTATGTCTTTTATTACACATTCCCAAAGGGGAAGTCCTAAAGGAAGTTACCAAGTGGATGTCTAAAAGTGAACATAAACTCCAGTAACGTAATCTCTGTTTGTATTGCTGCTGTATTTTTGTAGCCCCATATTTCACTCTCTTCCTGAAACACACGGATTTGAAAAGCTCTGCGTCCCTGATTGGCCAGCTAATCTGTACTTTGTGATTGGCCTGAATACCTCTGACATCAGCTGGAAACGTGAGGCTCCTTACCATGTTTGAAAGATTCGATTGCTAACAGGAGTTAATTTACAGGCTGTAAGTCCGAAGCAGGAAGAACTATGATAATGTCGGTCTTCTCTACATCACCAATCCCAGGAAGTAAACCGTTGCCTACAATCCATGTGTTTGTTGTAAAAATGTACGTTGGAGACGATAACTCGCGTCATTGTTTAGTTTGGGGTATGTACCTTTTGCATACCGCTAACGTACTAATACACACTTACACACCAAAGGAAATGTAAAAACGTGAATCGGACAATAGGTGCTCTTTAAATACATTCACTCACAGAAGTGATTCATTCATAATATTAAATCTCTTACTCACCTGTACTCGTTCTTACGGAGGTCAGTAAAGCGGACGGTATCGTCCATACTGCAGCTGACCAGACGACTGGACTCATCCACAACCATCCTGGAGACCTGATTAGTATGTCCCTTCCCCAAAAACTCGTCATTCTCTCCAGTCTCGGAGTCCCAGTAATGTGCACAAATAACGTCAAGGATAAACTCACACACACTACGGTACGCAAATAATAATTCAATCATTAGAGAACTGAAGGATATTAATGTGTCCATCGTGGCTGGCAGAATAGATGGTGGATCGGCCGTCCGCCTTATGAACCGTAAGACACTGGATGGACTTGGTGTGGCCCTGACACAAACACACACAACAACAAATCCATTAAACATTAAACTTCACTGCTATCTTCTAGAATAGATTATATTTGCATAGCAGCAGGAGTTCATCATGTGACAAAAAAACAACAACACACATAACAGCAACACTGCAGACGGCTGTGAAGATTTTGCTGCATGCGTGTGGTGTGTATATAAACTCAGTCTTTGTGGATAAAGAAAGGAATAAGGAGGAAACCGCACTAAATGAATAAAAACTCTGTTAGGGAATCTTTGATAGTAGGTACAGGTAGACAAGCTAAAAGTTGTGCTATTTTAACATTACTTCTTAAACATTACCATTATTACCGTTTCAGTTAAGCTTTGATGAGGTGACAAGACAAGTGCCTCTAATGACAAATGTTCCTCTTTACTCCATCATTGGTTTGCTTTGGTCATTTCTGTTTGTGTCTTGTGTGCTCATTCGCCACGCCAAGTTTAACAGCCAATCGAAATTCTCCTCCCCGACAAGCTCTTCTGCCATTTCGACATGCCGAATTGAGCAAAAGAAAACAGCTGACACGGTTTTACTAAAGGCAACAGTGCGGAACATGCCGACAAAACAAAAGCTGACCGACACTTAAAACCACACAAACATTACCTGATGGCCAACGACCAGCTTGGTGTATCCCACGCTTAAGCCTAGGGTTGGGAACCGACAACCGGTTCTTATTCTTATTCATGTTTTTTTAAAAGGAACCGGAACCACCCAGAACTCTTAAGTTTCGGATCTAAAAGCAGTTCTGATGCAATGCAAGGGGCATAGCGCTGGGAACAGTCACTTTGACTAGCCACTGTTTACAGTCACACAACCAAATTAGTGTGGCTTACCACAAAAAACATATGCTCTGCTGAAGTACGCTTTGTATACTTGTCTTATTTTGTATACTGTGTTAAACATGTCTAAAAATGTGAAAAGTGTGGATTCATTTTCAAAGGTATAACAATGAGGCAAATGTAACGGTTTTGTGTAATTGTTTTGCTAAGTTGTAATACTGAATGTTAAATTTGATGTTGAATTTCTCGAATTTAACTAGTGCTGGGCATAGATTAATCTAGATTAATCTCATAGAAAATAAAATTTACTTTTTACATAATATATGAGTTTGTGCTGTGTGTAATTATTGTGCTGTGTGTAATTATTGTGATATATATATATATATATATATATATATATATATATATATATATATATATGGGTGTGTGTTTAAATATACATATTATTTACACACAGCCACAAAGTCATATATTATGCAAAAAATTACTTTTATTTTGTATGAGATTAATCTTTATTAATCTATGCCCAGCACTAATGATCCTTAGTGATCCTTTGCAAACTTGAGACGCTGTGGAAAAAACCTACCAAGTGCAGGATTTTAAGTCACACGTCTTTACAAGATCTTTATGGCATCTTTCTGAATGTACGCACAGATACCAGAAAATCATTGGCATTGTGAATGAACCAAAAATCAAACCATCCCGGACACCCCGGATGGATTTTCCGTGTTTTTTTCCGTAATCTCAGTGTAAAAAGGGCTTAAAGGCGGAGTCCACGATGTTTGAAAGCCAATGTTGATATTTGAAATCACCTAAACAAACACACCCCTACCCCAATAGAATCTGGACCTTCTGTTGATAGACCCGCCCCACACATACGCAACCCAGCAAGGATGTTGGTTAGTAGACATGCTCCTTACTGCTGATTGGCTATAAGTGTGTTTTGGTAGTCGGCCCGTCTCCTTTTCCAAAGCGTTTTTCAAACATTGTGGACTCCGCCTTTAAGACAGCGCCAAAAGGAGTCACAAAGTACATCTGATCGTCCTTACAGTGGCAGACCAGTTTTTACTAGAAACTTGCAAATGCATTCGTGGAAAAGTGAAGCAATAGAACACATAAAGAACTGACAAATCTGATTTGGTCACCAAATTGTGGTAATTTCCTGAATCTTGCACAGCACAGAGTATTTAAAACCTTCCTGTGTGATAAGAAACTGAGGCATCTGCACTAAATGCATCATGTGGGTTTTGGTACCCAGATTTTCCTAATTAATTTAACAAAATGGATGGTAATACATGACAGACAACACATGCCAAAATAGCAGCTTTATCAGCAGACACAGCAAACTTTGGTGAAGTATAGCAAGCCTTGCAGTGCGTGTACTCTGATTAACTCACTTTAATGGTGCGCAGGGTGCGGTCAGGGTTATTCTTGTCCAGGTAATTGATGTAGCCAGACAGAGAAACACTAAGCAGGTGATTCTTCTGCCACAAACAGCCCAGCTGCTGATCCATAACATCAGAACCAAGGTTAAAGGTCGTCACTGCAGTCCCACTGCCAACGTCCCATAATTTAACAGTCTTATCTCCTGATGCAGAGATGAGCTGTGTGCTGTCAGGACTCCAGCTGACCTGAGAGAAAGAGAGAGACAAAAATCATCATCAACATAACCATCTCTTATTAAATATTATTAACAACTGTTAGACAGAGACTCACAGCATAAATGCCTCCAGCATGGGCCTTCTCTCCGCCAAGAGAGGCCACCTTCTCACCAGTCTTCCCATCATACAGCAAAATCTGAAAAAACATTTGTGGAAAACCCACAGGGAAAAGTGAGACAAACAGAATCACTCTTACAGATTGAGAGAGAAATAATCAAATAATTTTTGGTTAAAGAGAAGCTCCAAACAAAAAAGATATTCTTGTATTACAAGACTCTGGGGGCTGGTACTCGCACTTCTGGTGTGCACCTGGGTTCAAAGCCACAGCATCTCCTTTATAGCCATTACCTCGTAATACGATTATTTTCAGAATCGATTAAATCGGACAAAAACCTAAATATCTAAATAAAATCCTAAATCAGGGTCTTCACGTGTAGAAGTGTAGGGGTGAGCGGGGCACAAACTAATGCAGGGCTAATTGTAACACGGCTACTTTATCCATTTATACAGCAATCTGTGCATTTCTCTCTGCCTGTCAGAAGATGATCTCCTGTGAATTTGGGAAAAGTTTTGATGCGTTTTGTTTAAGATTTTGAACAATGAGTGTTTTGATGATTTTTTGTCTTAATTGTGCAGCCCTTTTAAAAAAATCTATTTATATGCATTGATGCATAATACAAGAATGGTTAGATGAAGGATCATGGATGGATGAACGTGTGGATATCTATCTATTATAGGCAGATATATAAACAAAATCCTCCTTTAGTATATATACAAATTTTATCGAATTATTTCTGTTTAAACAAAATTTTCTAGCAGGTGTGACAACAAACCCTCTTTTTGTTACACTGAACCCCACCTATAGGGTGAGTTGTAACATTTGCACTCCTGTCACTTTCGGTGTAATTGAACAATAATGGTAGGTCCCACAAACAAACAGTTTTTGTGTTCATTTATCGGACGCACGGGATACAAGTCTGGATCCAAACTTTACTTCCGTTTCATTTTTTTTTAATGGTCAGACTAGTTGCTAAACTGATCTCTTGAACAAATGCCTCGTCGAAAATAACAAATGTTTTGGTTTCCTAGGTAATCTATGTGTTGTTTTTTTGCTTGTTATATAAATAAACTATGTTTAAAGAACTTTGTTGTTATTTATTCTTAGCAGACTTTACTGGAAGTTACGTGCGGACCGCGACAGCCGCTTGTTTATGTTGTTACTGCTGAAACGGTCTATAGCAGAGATGTGTGTGTTGATTGTGTAAAAAAAATATTAAACAAACTTTATCATTCAAAAAGTATTCGAGCCAAAGTAAAAAAAAAAACATTATTTTGTGCCCTGTTCTCCTCTGCTTATAAAAGTCCAAAAGCCACACATTGCGTTTTGTTAACATAATCTTTAATATTTAATATTTTAAGCCTTAAATGAAAATGTTTGTGCAGCTTTTAAATAGTAAAATATATTTAACATTTCAAAATATGAATAAACAAAACGTAAAAACAAATACAAACTCACATATTAAAGGAAGGAATTAAATTAACCAGTGTGCTTTTGCTTGCTTTTAACCAAGCTGGTTGCACTGTGACAAGAAGCAGCGCCTGATTCTATTAGGGCTGGTCCGAATACCAGTTTCTGAGCTTCGAAGCTTTGGTAGTATTCACCACAGAGTATTCGGAAGGAGGGGCCTGAACATATTCTTCTCTCTAATAAACGCAGGAATCTCGATGTGTTTGTTTACATTTTTATAGGATGAACAGTTTTAAGATAATATCGAAAATCTCAAAATTGAAAGTTAAATGCCAACCCACCGAACGAATATTCAAATAATTAAATATTCCGGTCCAGCACTACATTCTATAAGCGTGCAGCGTTGTATGGAGAACAAGCGCCTGGGGCCTCATTTATCAACATTGCGTAGAAAATGTTCTATATTTGTACTTACGAATGAAATTTAGAATGTGCCTAAGTACAAAAAAATCGGGATTTATCAAACGTGCGCACGTGGTTCGTACGCACATCAGTAAGTAATCCTTGATGATAAATCCCACTTGTTCTTAAGCACCATGCTCGTGCACGTTCATAGTCATTTGCATTCCGAAACGCCTCCAATGAACCTTGTATGGTGACAACACCTCCCGTTATATGTCACATGGTTGTGCTTTTTCCCTTATCGCATTAATGACAAAGAGAGCGTAAAAGAGGAATTTTACAGACACAGAAATTGAGTTACTGGTGGATGAGGATAAATCCTAATAACACATCCTGATTGGTTTATTTAGTGCGGGAGGAATGACTAACAAAAGAAAACAAATCTACATGGGAACATGTTACCAGTGAGTTTCCATTGAATATAAGGGGGAGAGAACACTTTCAGAAATAAAAAAAGTTGTTTGACATTAAATTATCAGGGGAAAAAAACGCGTCACAGCACACCGACGTGAAACGAGTGCAACTGGAGGAGGACAACTTTCCACCTTAAACAGCAGCATATATAACCAGCATCATTGGCGCGATCTTTGAAAACGCGCTACCGGCGGAATGGATTATTTGCCAAGTCTTCCAATATCGCAAGATAAGCCATTGCACTGTGTCAAGCATTTACCGGAGACTTCATTTATACAAATCACATGTAGAGCTTTCACAGATAAAGATACATATCACAAATAAATCATTATAATTATTTGCTGTTACCATACTGACATTAATCGTTTTTAACACCTGCTTGTGGATAATAAATAGACACTTCTTTACTCACTGGAACAGGGTCCTGTGTAGTATCGCTATTCTACCACTAGATGCTCTGCGTACGCATACTCAGAGGTGTGCGTATATTTACACACATTTCTACGTATAAGTGCAATTTGATAAATTCCACACTTTGCGTAAAACTGTTCCTACGCACACTTTACGCACACTTCTGTGCGTACGCACGTTTGATAAATGAGGCCCCTGGTTACTATGATTGAGCAGCTTGCACTGCATGCAGAAGACTTTAATTATAAGTGCACAGCTTGCCATGTATCAAGCAGACAAGTGTCTGCAGTCCAAGACGACTCACAGACCAATTAATTGATTATTTTATTAGTTGACAACTATTTTCATAAACGATTATTATCGATTTTATCAGTTAGTTGTTGCAACCCTAATGCAGGCCAGGGGGCACAAAAATTAAGCTGTGTTCAAACCAGGCAATCGAACCAAGTGTGAAAACCCTTTTAGAGTGAAAGACAGTGGCGGGTCGTGACTGCTCTTCCAAGGGGCGCAAATTTAAAATGTGTGTTTGGAGTGTCATGTGTGTTGCTCATGTGAACCATGTGCATCACGTGTTTTGTCAAAATAAGTGCCTGCTGCACACGCGTCAAACAGTTTATGATAAAAGAGACGTTCACGTTCACAAAGTACACGCAAGACACTCCCTTAACACTAAACTCTGATTACGCATGAGATTATGTGAGTATCTGGCAAACGCGAGCGTCTCATTTATCATAAACCCTTTAGACGCGTCTCCAGCAGGCACTTATTTTGACAAGACACGTGATGCACATAGGTTCACTCGACGCGCCGAATACATATTTTGAAATTACGAACCACACACATGACGAGCAACATACATGTTGTGACAAACTTCGCATCGTGCGCCCTCGTCAATAAAGTCACCGGTTGCCTCTGGTGAAAGAGTTGAAGTATATAACGCAACACAGTAACTGATGATCTTTAAACTCTTACCAGTCCGTCTGCACTAGCCGATGCGTAGCGATTCCCATCGGGAGAAAAACGCACACAGTTGACGAACCGACTGTGATCCTGCACACACAAAAACACAACAGCATGAGCACACTTTTTCACAAAACAAAACTTTACTTCATTTAGTATCACTGAATGAATACTGCTTTTTCTGTCCTCATATGTGGATAACAGTAAACATGGAAACTCACACTCATGGTGCATTTAAATTTGAAGGGCGGTCCCTCCATGAAAGTGGTGCAGTTATCATCACTGCCCGTGACCAGGCGATACGGCCGTGTCTGCTTAATGTCAACGGTGTTGATGATCTTACTGTGACCCACGATTTCTCCCACTGAAGAACCCGTGTCCCAGAGAAACACAGCCCCAAACCTGCATAGCATAAAAATTCAATCAGATTCCTGACAAACAGTCAAAATGCTCCTAGAAATAGGGGTGTGGTACGCGCATGTCACTCACTTCTCTCTGCCCTCCCCCACCACGGCGATTCTCTTGCTGTCTTCGGTCCAGGCGATGTCCTTGATCTTTCCGCCGAATGGCTGATACTCGTACTTTAGCAGATGCTCCTTCTGCGTCGTGTCCCAGATCCGGATTTTCCCTGACACATCTGCAGAAAAACAGGGTGATCAAATACTGCACAAGGAGTACTGCACAAATCCACAGCGAGTGTCACGCGACACATCACCCGATGCGATGTAGAATCCACTGGGAGCGTACTTCGCTACGATCACCTGATGAGGATGTTCAGTGTAGACGTCCGCGATTGCGGGGTTCTAAAAAAAACAACAAAAAGCATCATGGTCTCAAACTAGACACACCTGTGCACAGGGTTCATATCGTATCTATTTATTGACAGATATTGGGGCGTGACTCAGTAGTCACATAAATGTAGAATTGAAAACGGAGCAAATATTGTAGTAAAATTTTTGGTAACACAACACACATATAATACCTACAGTATACATACATATACAGTATACAAGTATAGACACAAATCTCCATCTATATGTTAACATGACAATCACTTAACAACCGTCTAGCTAAAGATACGTTCATTTTAAATGTCATTCAATCGGCATTCAATCATTCACAACCACATTAACTTGGTTACGTTCACGTAAAACAAAACAAGAACAGAGGACATGACAGAGGAATGACATCAGTCCTCTATTACAGACATTCATTCACCTACTACAGCCTAAGTGCACTTAACTCATAACACTCCTTTAAGACAAGATTCAAAGGTCTTACATCAATATTTCTGATAATGACGCTCTTTCCATTAGTATACAGGAAGTTGTTCCCTTTAGGGTCTCCGCCCAGGACTTTGGCCACACCCCTCTCCATAAGGGGCAGGCTGGCAAACACATGCTCTGCAGAAGAAATAAAAAATGTAAGGTCACAATATTTGCAGCACTGATACGACTTCACCATGGTAAAGTATGCCAGTCTTAAAGGTTTCTAACTAACAAGCATTTCTGAATCCAAGCAAATTTTGGAAACGTCCCCTTGTATACTTTTTGATTCTGATCATTTCTGAAAGAAGAAGTTAAAAGATGAAGTAAGTTAGTAAATACAGTGAGTGTCAGCTGTAGGCAGAGTGACCCACATTTGGTTTCCAAACCAATGAAAATGCAAACTATTCCACAAGTAGTTGTACGTGGAGTCACACTGAGATCCCTGCATCTTTAGGATTGTACCACATAGGGACAAATAAATGTAGACATCAAAAGACAAGTTTATAAAAAAAACACACAATCTAAAAGGATATCAGGATAACAGTAATACTTATTGAGCAACAGGCATGCAAACGTTGGAAAAAAGTGTTTTCTCATATCTGAGCTGTCACCATTGGCATGAAAGTCAGTGCGACAAGGATGGCTAAAGTCAACAGATTCTACTAACAGACCAAACAATCTCTGTGTAAAAATAAAGTAATGATTGTAAAAAATTTAAATAATCCCCACCATTTGTATGTAATATATTTCATAAATGAACTGCAGGCACAGAAAGTGGTTATCTTAAATCCTAAATTAAGATCTGAGAAGTTCTATATTGTACATTAGCTCTATATTGAAGCCAACATTGTTACTAAACAGTTATTACAGGACATTTCTGTAATATATCAGATCTGTGTTACAACAGGTTTAAATGTCAGTGGATTAACAACAATAGACCATACCACCCAGTGTATATCAATATATTAGGGCTGCATAACAACTAATTGCAACTAATCGTTTGCAGAATAAAAGTTTCTGTTTACATATATGTGATCATATATGTGTTTGTATTGTGTATAATAATTATGTATATTTAAGAAATATTTACATATGTATACATTTTTATATTTATATATAATTTATATCATATATGAACATGAACACTTAATATATAAACATTTTTCTTAACATTAAACATGCATGTGTGTATTTATATATACATAATTATTATACACAATACACACACATATATGATCACATATATGTAAACAAAAACTTTTATTCTGCAAACGATTAGATGCGATTAGTTGTTATGCAGCCCTACAATACATTAATGTTTCATAGACACACACACACACACACCCTAGCCCTAACACACTCATTCATTCACACACACATACAAACGCAAGCACACACACGTCTCGTCAGCAGGTAAACACACGATCCCAAAGGTACACCTATACTAAACTATACTACTATAATCACTAACTTTAGTTAACTATGGTACCATTATCACCCACATGACACAAAATATATAACCGTAATCACAACAAAACTACATTATAATAATCATCGTCGTGAACTAAATTACACTCCCACAGTCACCCACGCTAACTACAATACAGTACCATAACCCCCAACGTTAACTAAACCACATTATCATAATCACCAATATTATCTAAAAGCAAAAGCGTCTGCATACGGTCAGGGAACACATACAAGCGCGCGTGCGCGTAGGGATCAGACTACAAAGCATCAAAACTTACTGAGCTCGTACGACATATCAGCTATATTTCCTCGCAGTGAACGCACGCAGGTGAAACGGGCCCGTCCGGATCTGAGCGGTTCTGTCACCGGCTGATCGCTGAACGCGGAAGAGGCGGCAGCTCTCGGCGCGCCTCGGCTTTGCCCATATATAGTAAAGACCGTTCGGCTCCCTCACACGCCCAGCAGGAAGTGACGTAACCCGGAGAAGCTGTACAACGATGGCGATTATGTCCGTGATTGTCTTGTTTATATGTACAGTATTTAAAAGCTCTTGGGTTTAAACTGATAAATGTTATCTAAACATTAAAACCCATACTTTTACACGAGGCTACATGATACAGTGCAACATTTGTTTCATTATTATAATATGTTGTATAACAATCTTATGGCGTATAACACAGCTGTAAAAATTGTAAACATTATGGGGCGGTTTCCCGGACAGGGATTAGACTAGTCCTAGACTAAAATATTTTTAAGAGCTGCCCAAACTGAAAACAACTTGCACTGACATTACTTAAAATACATCAGTTTTGCCTCAAAATGCACACAGGTAATGTTTTAGTGAGGCATGTTTGTTAAAACTAGTTATATTTCCTAATTAAACTAAGGCCTAGTCCTGGATTAAGCTAATCCCTTCCGGGAAACCGCCCCTATTAGTGCTACGTAGGTGCGACTTCCCAGCTAACAAATTTTGGTCCCTAAATCCCTCAGTGTTAAGTTTTTGGTCCCCAAATGTTCTCAATGTTTGGTTTTGGTTAGCCAGGAAAGTTTTCTTTATAAAATAATTTACGAAGTTAAAGTTTTTAGGTTAGTAAACGTTCTACTAACGCCCCCCCCCCCCAAAAAAAAACGTACAGGGGAACGTTGTGTTGTGCTGGGTTGATGTTTAGTACACATGACAATGCATCTCAAATATCACAAACGCATTTATAATTTTGTCAGTGCTGTCAACACGATCTCAAACAGTTGAATAGGCAAATGCAAGTATTTTCACTTGTATAATATAAACAAACGTCTGTTGTTATCCTGTTATGTAAAATAAAGTGTCACGTGACTGCGGTAATGTACTGACTACACACTTGTGCTGACGTATCAAATGTGATTCTACCGACGATATTTCCCGAAAATTAAACCCGCAGTGATATTCTTTCGAAGATTCCGCATGTGCGTTTTTGTGTGATTAGAGGCCGTTGCTCAATCCAAAGGTTGCAGCCTGAGGAGGTCGCATATGCAGGCTGCATACGTCATCAAGTCTGGTTTATTTGAGTTAACTATTTAAGTTAACAACCACGCACATTCGCAAGCCATACGCATATTACAACAATTTACGATTAACTAAGAATAACAGTAAACTTTATAATTGTTAATATTTTGAAATAAGGCAGTCTTGATGACGTATGCAGCCTTAAAATGCGACCTCCGGAGGCTGCAGCCTTCGGATTGAGAAACGGCCAAAGATCCCTGCAAAATGCGGGAGCGCGCCTGAGCTGTAGAGCTCTACTGAAGCAAACAGCCAATCAGAGGAGCGGTTCTACCGTCATACGCTGCGTGCACCCGCATCTCCGCTGCACAGACACAGCAGCAGAAAAAAAACATTTTACATGCCAAGATTTCGTGAATGGATTGATCGGTGGATGATTTAAGCGCACATTCGCTGTCTTGTGAAGAGGAGGTGGATTTCACCCAAAGGTTTGTGTTAAACGCGTTGTTGTTTTAATCGCTTGGGTCATAATGGCGCCTTTGTGCTCGGGTTAGATATACCGAGGACACTCGCACGATATCATACCATGCGTGAAAGCACATTAGATATTCCCCTGAGGTAATGTATTTTCGTGTTTTTCCTCTCCAGTGGCCAAATTAGAAAACCACTTCCTAGCTACTGATTATACGCGATTACTATAGAGATTAGACAAAATTGAGTTTGCTTTCTATCGATATTCATGTCTTCACTGGATATATGAAGAGCAAAAAACCGTAGAATTGAGTTCTGAAGCTTACATTTTAGTGGTTCTCTCTGTGTGAATACATTTCTCTCTTGGATGTTTGGATGTCTCACTTGTGTGTAGATCTTTTTTATTTCTGCCTTTTATAAGATCTTAAGTTTTATTATAGATAAAACTACTGTACTTTAGATTACTAATACTATTTTTAAAGTGTTAATGCAATTATTCTCACAAAAAGAATAACAACAAATAGCAAAGCTAGAATTTGTTATGTAGGCGATTTGACAAAAAAAAAAAATTGATTACCAGTTTGCCACATTGTTTTGATCCTGGATGAGCATTCCTGCAGTTGCTAAGATGTTTTCAAGTGCTTTTTGCTGATTGCTTTGAGTGATTGCAGTCAAGGTCAGAAAGCCCCCCTACAAATCTCTATGGCTATGTTTACACGACAACAATATAGTAAAAAAACTAAAAAGTTTCCTTGCTTCTTTGAAACATTTCACACACACAAAAGATGACTAAATGAAGACGACTACAAACGCTGTATCATGCCAGGCCAGTAGATGGCAATGTTACTTTGTAAAGAAACACTACACACCTGTGTGCCCAAACGCATTTCTCTACCGAGCAATGAATACAAACAATGAAGATGGCAAAAGCATTAAGCAGTTTCGTTTAGATAAACGATGAGGTAGGTTTATTAGTGACCCTGTACTAGTGTTGGGCGATATGCCCTATTTTGAGATCGTCCTATCGTCAGCCTGTGAGATCGGCGATACACGATAGTATCGGGGGGCGTGGCAGTAGTTTACTCTTTTTTTATTTGTTAATTTTTTTACTCATTTTAACAAATCACTTGATGGGTGGACAAAAAAGAACAAGAGCAACACCGTCATGACCACAACCTTCTTAAAACTGATGCCATTAATGCGAGCGCTTCATTAAAACCCTAACAATGATTACTTAATAACTGTAAAAACATGCATCTGCGCACACGCACATGCAGTGGTGCTCTCATGAGGTGCCTTTTTAAACGCATCGGTTCAGTGGAACGCGATCATATTTTAAACACGAGGGACGTGTTGCTACAACTCATTGAAATGCATATCATAAACAGGATTAATACATAGCGATCTGACTTCGGACAGCGCAAGCTCTTTCTGCACGTACGCGAGAGTGAGAGAGAGGCGCTAATATGCAGCGGGTCATATTTTAAACAAAAAGTAAAGTTTGCCTCAGCTCGCATGAAACGCATTAAACTGAATAAATACACAAGGATTACAGTTTAGTTTATGTTTAGACTTCAGACAGACGCGAGAGCGCGTGCACGTGAGACAGAGAGAAGCGCAGCTGCTCATGACGCGGCGCGCTGGATTTAGTGTAGAAGGAGACCAAGATGCGCGCATTAAGTGCAGGTACGTGCAAAAAGGAATTCTCTCTTTACAAGCTCTCCGCTTAAAGTGAAGCCCACAAACCCTCATGCGAGGAAAAGCATGCATTGTGGATGTTAATGTAAAACTATGATGATGATAATAATAATAATAATAATAATAATAATAATAATAATAACCATTCGCCAACTATCGTCCTGACTATCGCCATGAAAGCCTGCCATTGGCGATATGTCTGAAGATCGTCGATACACGATACTATCGTCTATCGGCACAACCCTACCCTGTACTATAAAACACCAACTTTGTTGGAAAAGTGTTAACCCAGTATCTTAGGGACTGTTTAGACCTGGTAATAAAATGCATTTTGGTCGATCGGTTCATAAGTGGACGACACTAAATACAGGTGTAAACGTTTTGAGCTCGTCCACTTTTAACCACATTCAGAGGTAGTCAAAATGCATTTGACCAGATTGCTTTTGTGTTGTAGACAAGCATGTGGTGGAATTTGTTCGAACAGCAAAAGGGACCGCATACTCCACCTATTGATCTAATATAATGTACTGAGCACAATGTTTTTACACCGGACTTGACTTCTAGCAAGAACCCACATTGTTCAACGCGATATTTAAGCTTTCATTGATAAAACTCAAGTGGCTGCTCTCCGCTTTTTTCATTTTGCAAGCATGAAGTTGCGCAAGCTTATTTCATTGCTCTGAAATATCAGAGAAAGCCCTTACACATACATAGAGCTGGGCAAAACATCCCCTGCGATTCTTAAGCGCATCTCATCAGTAAAGCCGGTTCGTGATTAGTAGTAAATTGCCATTGTCTGCTTTCAGATGGAGCGACATTTACTACACAGAACTGTATTTCACGGAGAAGCTAGGCATACATTTTCGGAGGCGATTTTCCACGATTATGACCGTGATTTTGAAAATCGCAGGCGATTTTTTTTTCAGCTCTACATACCAGGGTTATTATCGTAAACGAAAACTATCACGAAAACTGAAACTATTAGTGAAAAAACATTTTCGTTAACTGAAATAAAATAAAAACGAAGGTTTCTAAAAAAAACTAAAACTAAACTATAACTATAATGTGGACCTGTAAAACTAACTAAAACTAACTAAAATTTAGGAAAACAAAACTTGCGTTTTCGTTTTTTAAATGTTATTGGATCAGCAGTTGAACACGGAGTCACTCATATTACCGGATCATAAGCAAATGAGCAGATGTTGCTGCATCATTAATGACCAATAGGTGGCAGTCTATTAGAACTCCTGACCTGCACAGCAGCGTCACGTGATGTGTATGACGCTGTCAGGACACTGAATCCCTGCCCCCGAGCCAACAGTTCGGTTCAGAAAACATCATATTGTTGCTAACGGCTAGTTTAGTAAGACAATTTGTTTCTGCTGGCAAACCATTACAATAACTGAAGAAGGCTTAATTATCTCAGTGTACTGTACACGGAAGCATTAAAACGTTAAATATGGCTGAAAACGCTGACGCCAACCGCTTGCTTGGCAGTGTTAGCTGACGCCTTTTGGGTGCTATGATACAGAATGTCCACTTAACTAATCTGAAACTATTATATGCCTTTGTGGATAATCAACAAATAATATTATATATTAATATTTAGTCAACAAATAGGTTAGTACAGCGATCTCTTCTGGTACAGAAATGGACACTCATGGACAAAACATTAAACTTTGCATTGATTTTCAGTTGTTGTGCACAGTTTGTACAAGTAGGATGTGCTGATTTACTTTAAATTATCTGGGTTATTTTTAACCCAATGCTGGGAAAATATTGGACAGAACACATATGTTGGTTTATAAATAAACATATGCTGGGTTGTTTCAATGCAATGCTGGGTTGGTTTAACTCATGTTTGGGTTAACAACAACTCAGCATATGATTATTTATAACCAAACATGTATATTTATATATGTACAGATATTATATTTACCCAAATAACACAACAGAGTTTAGAGTGTTGGTTGGTATGGTATTTGTCCCGGCCTTTGATTGATAGGACTAAATAAACAAAACTTATTTTTTTTAAATCCTCTTATTCTCATCGTATTGTCAACATTTCCAGATTTGGCAAGGTGTATGTACACAACCATGATATTATGCTAAAGACTAAAACTATACTAAAACTAAATAAAAACTAAAAGTAATGATTTTTGAAAAATAGAAACGAAATCAAAATTATTTATGCACCACGTAAAAGAACTAAAACTAAACTGAAATAAAATAACACATTACAAAACGAAATAAAAATAAAAACTAATATTTTTTTAAAAACTATAATAACCCTGCTACATACACATACAAAACTAAAGTTGAGGGATTCGCCTACAGACCACCCCCTCAAAGTAATCAGGACAGAAGTGGTTCAAATTGGACAAAAGAGACGAATTAAAATACCAGGTGTAAACGAGAATGTGTCTCTCTCGTCCACTTGTGATCCGGTCGATGAAAACGCATCTTAACACAAGGTGAAAACAGCCCCTTATGCAGCACAAACACATTCCAGTAGGCCGCCATTGTTGTTTTGGTTATACTCGTGCATGCCTATAGACTGAATTATCACATGTGCATGATGTCACCATTATCACAGATTTGTGGTTGGGTAGTAAATGACAGGATGTCATTTTCAAAAACTTGCACCTTTAAATCCGTTATTGAAAGTTTTCAGAACCCCCCATCATATAAGTTACATGAAAAGCCAAAACAAATCTGGTTTAAGCCCTGGGTGAGCTAGCAGGTTTTTTGCATTTTCCCCTGTGTCTGTTAACATGGCTTTACTCCGGTTTCCTTCCACAGTCCAAAGACATGCAAGTCTAGGTAAATTGTTGAGTACTAACAAGTTGATAAATTGGAGAAAATTGCCATTTCCCCAACTTGTTTGTAGATTAATTTACATATTGATTTACGGGGTCTTGCCATGGCTGAAGCCGTAGATGTTTGTATGGCACAAATAAATAATAAATAATTGAGTCTTGAATTTTACTTACATTTTCTATAACACTTTTTTTCTTACATTGTGCAGGTTGGAACACCATGGACTTTGGAATTGTTAGCCTAATGCCCTGACCATGCGCTCACAGCAAAGTTTTATGTCATTTCTGAATAAAGACGAAGCTGTACCCAGCAAAGAACACGATCGTCTTTGCTGTAGGAAATGCCGTTTTTCAACAAAAGACATCGGTCTGTTCCGTAGACATGTGGCTCATCATAACGAGGTGACGTTCTCCTGTGCCCTCTGCAGCCATGTTTCCTTTTCCAAAACAGAGTCTCAGAAACATGTTGTCTCACATACTGGCTCATACCCATATAAATGTAGCTTCTGCCCGTATGGAGCTGTGCGAAGAGATTACATGGTGAAGCATATTAATCGTTTACACAAGGGGCTGAAGGAAAAAGACTTCATAACAAATTTTGATATAACCACCCCAACCTGCGAACTCCCATCTGTCACTGACATTCAAAGAACATCCAGTTGGCCTGAAATGACAGAGCATTGTATGAATTCCAGCACAGCTGCTCTACCTAAAGGAAACACACAGGTCGGATACCCTGGTGGAACTCAGCCGAGAACCAGGACGTCATCTGCTATTGCCAAAACTAGTAACAGTAGAGATGCCCGTTTGACCTGCTATACGACAACACAGTGCGTCACTAACACCACACCTGGTGTTCCTGTTGCTAAGACAAAGTTTAGAGGTGCCGTTCCCAGCTGTGCTCCCAACGTAAGTCACTCAATAGGCAACACTCAAGTGCAAGTGGTTTTAAGATCAGGGCAAGAAAATGGAAATTTATCAGGTTCTTTGGTCAGTGGGAATTGTCAAAGTAAGCTGGGTAATAGTAAACCAGAAAAGCCCATTCACAAAGCAGCATTTAAAGGAGTCCCTGCTGGTTTTACAGAACCACCTTTGAGAAGCCAAAGGAG
Source organism: Misgurnus anguillicaudatus (assembly GCF_027580225.2). Lineage (NCBI taxonomy): Eukaryota > Metazoa > Chordata > Actinopteri > Cypriniformes > Cobitidae > Misgurnus > Misgurnus anguillicaudatus. The sequence goes on along the minus strand of NC_073352.2, from coordinate 27,603,388 downwards.
TGGTGTTCCAGAAAAGCCAATCCATTCCAAAATCATTCCCAAAGTCCAGGTCAGACTGCCTGTTGAAATGAACAGCCCACTCAGGCCTCTTCTCAATATGACAGCGGGGGCATTATCCCAGAAAAATGTTGCAGTTCAGAGCATCCAAACCAATCAGATGGTCGGTCAATCCATGGCCGCATTAAACAATTTGACACCACAGAAAATGACTGCAGTGCTTTCCAACAGTCCAATGACACATTCTGAAAGACATCTGCTGGTTTCCACTCAGAAAGAACAAACTACAGAAAAGAGCCACCAGCCAAAGACAAATCCTAGAATTTTCATAGGGTCCACAACGGAGAAGCAAAGTTCACTGTCCAGTGTCCAAGTGGAACTGTTAGCACCTTTAAATCAGCCCATTCAGCACAACAAGCCTTTGACTGTGTCTTGTCCAGAGGAGATAAATATTCCTGCTGGCTGTTTGGTTGAGTTGGTTGAGGTGAAAAATGTCAATGGAACTCGGGAACTGGAGCTGCGGCTAATACCATCTAATGGAATTCCACAAGACCCGAAGGACACTGTGGACAGTCCTTCACCAGTCGCTACTGCAAACAAACTGTCCTTCAAATGTCAAGTTGCCCCTGAGTCTACAGCTGGTCCATCTAAGTCTTGTCCTAAGGAAAAACCGCAGCCACCTTTAGCATTCACTGACATTCAAACTATCAAAAAACCTCTTCATCCAGTACACAAACCTCAGTGTTCTTCAGCTCAAACCATGAGCAAGCAGAAGCCGAAAAGCAACGGCCCACCTTCCAGACCCCCAGTGGCAGCTGGTGAGGGTACAGAATTGAGTTCTGAAGGTCTTCCTGTGATTTCATCAGTTTTCTCTCTCTGTCCCACACCTACATCAACTCAAAGTGTCTCTCAATCAAAGGCAGACATTCATGACGGCACCTTGAAAACAAATCTGCAACTAATCAAACTACAGGGACAGTTGAAAATAGTTTCAGGTGCCGATCGTAAGATGGCAGTGACGAAAAAGTTAAAAGAAAACATGCCAAGCACAGATCAGTCAGTGGTCTGTAGTATTAGGATTAAAAAGGAGGCAGAAACCGAAGAGAAACACAAGGTTGACGATTTGGAGCCGAAGGTTGAAATTCTTGAAGACTCCGCAACAACTGAGGCTTGTGGTGGTCTAGAGAAAACGGTGCCTGGAAGAAAACCAAAGACGCTTAAGAAATCTTCTAATCTTAACACAAGTGATTTGACAGAAAATACAAAAAGCCCTTTGAAAGCGGATATGACATCCAACATAGACGGCATTTCAGACAAAGACAAGGGAGATTCTCCTTTGCAGTCCAGAAGCGACCCCGATTTACGCATTTGCCGTGACTTCCTCATGTATCCCAAAGTAACTTTGCAAAGGATTCCGAGTTCACTCCTTGAATCCACCAAGAAGGTTCCAAAGGCTCCAACACGGGAGGAGAGTTTGACGGCACGGCCTGTTCTCTACTGCACGTTAAGCAAGCAGAACGTGTCCGGAGGCCATGAAGGAGCTATCAAGCTGATATTAAAAAGAGACTTCCATGATAGTCAAGACCAAAACCACCATGCACCTCCTCGTAAAAAACACAAGAAGGATAAAATGAAAAAACGCAAGCCACCACCAGTTGTGATGGACTTTCAAAATGTTTTGCCTAAAGGTCATGAACTGAGATTATCACCTCTGAAAGAGGACCAGCTTGTCAAGTTTCCTGGCCCTAACCAACCTGTTGTGGTTCTAAATCATCCTAATCCTTTAGTTCACATGGTCAGCGTCGGTGTCCAAACCCTGAAGAACTATAAGTACATACATCCGGTCCATCACATGCAGGAACAGACGGAGGTTTCAGTTAGCAAACAGCCTTCGTTCAAGATGAAACTCAAAAAGGTACAAGGACAAAAGTACCAGGTAATAGAATTGGTTCTGAGAGGAGTCTCTGAAAAACTGCTCTAGTATTGTTGACTGCTGTTTCATACTTGTACATATTTGTTTATAATAAAAGAGCTGTTTTAAAGGGTACATGTATGGCTTAATAGATTAACATTGGGATTGGCTATATGAAAGTGAAGTAAAAAAAAAGTACAAATCTCAGTGTCGTAAACTTTTCACTCGGAGGCCGCCATTTTGCTGACAACACAATTCATAGTCGAGGTACCCTTTAAAACCTCTTGTGTATATTTAAGATGTTTAACTTGTGTCACTGAAGTATCTAATTTTCTTTCCCTGATGACAATTTCAATAAAAAAACTGTATAAATATATTAATAATATATTACAAAAAATAGGAGCAAATCAAAATTCATTCATTTAGAATTCAAGTGTTTTTGGTTTTTAGGCTAATTCCGATTTGCAGACAATGTAAAGCACCATTTCCAGTTTTTGCATTCTATTATTGACTGTGTTTTACAACCTCATAGATTGTCATAAAAATCTGTGCCAATATATATTCATACTCCGTGCAGAACTATAGACCAGTAATGAAGACATTTTACATATCGTGCCAATGCAGTTGTCTATTTATAAGACTATATGTGTCCATTTATCTCAATTGTACAGCGTCTTTTCATACCACTAATGTGTTCATGTACTCTTGAATCTGTTCTGCCTGGTTGTGATATGTGCTGCCAGATTACTAATTGACCTTCAGTTTTTATTCCTGAGTCCATAAATATATTTCTGCACATAGTTTGTTAAAGCTTTTGTGTCTTGTGAATGTTAAACATTATCTGATGTTGTTTTTCCTGAACTGTGTATATTAAATCACTGTTTCACCATCTACAGCAGAAATGTACTGTTATACACACAATGTATGACGGTATGTATGTTACGCAAAATGATCTGTTAAGGTTGTTAGATCTGTTTAGAACAGTAGCTGCGTTTCCATTACCTTTTAAATTAAAATAAAAAATGTATTTAATTTTAATATTTTTAAAATGTGGGCAATGGAAACGTGTCAATTTCCCAAAAACTCCCATATCGCAAATTTTTTTTTACGTTCGCATGAGGTGGTTTTTCATGCAATTAGAAAAAGGCATATTTCGCAAAACTGCAATGAAAACAGATTATTCGCATTTTCAGGTTACCTGATGCAAGTAAGTCACATAATTATTATTTGAAGATGAAGCGTTATGTACTAAAACCTCCCAGAAACACCTCAATATGTGTCCGCTCCCAAGTATAAGAGGCTTTCCTTGCCAATAATGTTTGGATAACACTCATACATCTCTTGATTTAAAATGATGTATGATGTACTATTACCTACATACAAGACACCCTATACATTTCCTAAGTATAAGGGGCTTTCCTTGGCATTAATGTTCGTCTCTTCAGTTAAAAATGTCTAGTGTGGTGGATGCGATATTAGTAAACCTACCCACATTAGTCGACATGATGTTTGGAATGACTTATTGTGGAAAAACTGTGTTTCAGTGGCATATCATCATCAGTTATTGGAAACGCCCTTATTTCGTAATAGTCTTTTGTCGACATTTAGAAAATAACGCTTAAGTTGTGCACATATCTGTAATGAAAACGCAGCTAGTGACATCTACCTCAAATGATCAAATTATTAAAACTCTAAACTCTATTCAGTAAGAAACTAAATGTGTTTGATTTTGATAAACATTGAATAATTTGTGTCAAACCACACGTAGTTCCAACGTTTCAGATGTATTATATTTATTATTATTGTACTATTGAAAAAAGGCCCAAAAATGATAAGATATATAAATGAACAGGTAAAACCAGGTGATGTCATTTTGAGTTTAACTTTATTCAGTGATTTATTTCTTTACATTTATACCAGTTGTCTGTGAAACATTATTAAAAAGTTACTTTTAATTTATTTACATTTGCTCGGCTCTCTTGAATGAGATGTTTGTGGCGTTTAACTTAGCAGATGTGTCATGTCCTTCTTTGTGATTGGGTACATAAGGACACATTGTCTCCTTTGATTGGTTGCTGACAAAGTTTTCCGTCCATCAATGAGTATGATGGGAAAAATAGAATGGAATTTGATGATGTCAGTCACGGAATCAAACCTCTGTAAAACAGAAGAAAGGACAGCTTTAGCTTTGCCACATATCACATATATTAAGTCACATATAATCATCATATGATGAAAACTTACCTCACTGGTTCTGAGTCCCGTTCCTAGAGTGTATTTGCTGGTTTCCTCACTAAATCGGATTTGAATGTTGAAAACCTTTTTGTCGTAAAACACAGCAAGGACAAATGGTTCATGGGTAGTGTTCCTTGAGCAGTCGCGCACCAGGAAAGCGCCTTCCTGTTTACACACGTGTTTGGTGTACAAATCAAATTCTCATAATTTGATGAGAAAAAAAAATATTTATAAAAATAAGTTTATTTTTAAAAATAACAATTTTGTATTTACCTGGTTGACCAGGTGAAGAGCGTGTTCAGACTCCACACGGCTGAATGCACCAACATACCAGTTCTGCTCCTCCAAACCCTGAACGACAGACAAACTTGAAAGCACTACTTTTAAAAGTATCTCATTGTATGCAAACTTTTAGGGACGATTTCCCGGACAGAGATTAGCTTAAACAAGGATTAGCGCTAAGTTTAATTAAGAATTATAACTAGTTTGAACAATGTAGTGTAGTTTTACTACATTGATTTATTTTAAAATGTCAGTGCAAGTTGTTTTCAGTTTGGACAGTCGTTTCATTTAATTTATTCTAGGACTAGTAAAATAACTGTACCGGAAACCGCCCCTCATTGTTCCAGTGAACTGCATGTCTTTGGTGTGTGTACCTGGACAGGTTTGCTGTGGCTGCTGAAACCGCTGTGGTCTGAATCTTCTTTGGTTTGTGGCCATTCGTGGTTCTGCAATCTCCTTAAATGTGAATCTGTAATCATGAGAGATTATAAATCTGAGCTGTTGTTAACACATACAAGATTCAGATTCACTGGCCTAACCCAATGTATTCAATTGATTCGGTAGATGTTTTATTAGAGGTCATCACCAATACCAGAGTCGTTCTCTGTCACACAATCACTGCGGATTAAAACACACACCAAAAGACGACAATTAATTCCTGTAATGACACAGTCAGCAGTCGATATAATGATGAAAAATACAATGAAGCGTCCAAACCTGCTGAGATCCTGAGACTCCAGATCCAGAGAAAACCTCTGAGATACTTCACCTAAAGTACACACGACATCCATGTGATAATTTCACAATCCATTAGATTATTCTCAAATGACATCATATTTCATATGAAAAACTATAAATAAAGCCTGACTTACCTTCAGATGTCCGCTGTCTGTTTTTAACCTTTAGGTGAAAATGAGCATGATTTACACAAATTATTTATTGTTATTATCATTTTACTTAAGAGAAATTCTGTATTTGGTGAAAAATCCCTCTGCCTTAGGGATAGTTCACCCCAAAATGAAAACACTCAGTATTTGCATTATCTGCATTTAGGTTTGAAGAGCAACAAAAGACATTTTGGGTTCAAACAACGTAAGGGTGAGTAAATAACAATAAAGTTTTAATATTGGGGTGTACTATCCCTTTAACTGGAGAGATGTTTACATTCCTTATTCTGGATGTTTTTCATACTAGCTTTTTAAGATTAATGTTTACATATTTAATGGTAACTGGAACTTACTTGGAATTAAATATGAAATTGTTTCTCTTGATATTAATACCATAAAATGGTATTTCTTATACTGTACATGTATAAACTTGTAACACACAAGATGAAAGGAAAAATTGTGTACAACTTACATTTTTCACTTCACTTAGACTTGATCTGAAAAATAAAAAGAATGTTTCTTTAAGAGAGAGCTTATGACATGCTGCACTGACAGATGAATCACGTGACACACTGCAGTAACGAACAGATCACATGACTTGCTGCAGTAACAGACTGATCACATGATGCGCTGCAGAAACAGACAGATCGCATGAGACGCTGCAGTAACAGACAGATCACATGACGCACTGCAGTAACAGACAGATCGCATGATGCACTGCAGTAACAGACAGATCGCATGACGCGCTGCAGTAACGGACAGATCGCATGACACGCTGCAGTAACAGACAGATCGCATGACGCACTGCAGTAACAGACAGATCGCATGACGCGCTGCAGTAACGGACAGTTCGCATGACACGCTGCAGTTACAGACAGATCACATGACGTGCTGCAGTAACAGACAGATCACATGACGCCCTGCAGTAACAGACAGATCGCATGATGCACTGCAGTAACAGACAGATCGCATGACGCGCTGCAGTAACGGACAGATCGCATGACACACTGCAGAAACAGACAGATCACATGACGTGCTGCAGTAACAGATCACATGACGCCCAGCAGTAACAGATCACATGACGCCCTGCAGTAACAGACAGATCCCATGACACACTGCAGTAACAGAACGAACGCAAGATGCACTGCAGTCCCAGCGAGATCGCATGATGCACTGCCGTAACAGACAGATCGCATGATGCAATGCAGTAACAGACAGATCGCATGACGCGCTGCAGTAACGGACAGATCGCATAACACGCTGCAGTAACAGACAGATCGCATGACGCACTGCAGTAACAGACAGATCACATGACGTGCTGCAGTAACAGACAGATCACATGACGCCCTGCAGTAACAGACAGATCGCATGACGCGCTGCAGTAACGGACAGATCGCATGACACGCTGCAGTAACAGACAGATCACATGACGTGCTGCAGTAACAGACAGATCACATGACGCCCTGCAGTAACAGATCACATGACGCCCTGCAGGAACAGACAGATCACATGACGCACTGCAGTAACAGACAGATCACATGACGCACTGCAGTAACAGACAGATCACATGACGCACTGCAGTAACAGACAGATCACATGACGCCCTGCAGTAACAGATCACATGACGCCCTGCAGTAACAGACAGATCACATGACGCACTGCAGTAACAGACAGATCGCATGGCGCACTGCAGTAACAGACAGATTTATATGCTGCAGTAACAGACAGATCGCATGATGCACTGCAGTAACAGACAGATCGCATGACGCGCTGCAGTAACAGACAGATCGCATGACACGCTGCAGTAACAGACAGATCACATGACGCACTGCAGTAACAGACAGATTTACATGCTGCAGTAACAGACAGATCACATGACGCGCTGCAGTAACAGACAGATCACATGAGACGATGCAGTAACAGACAGATTTAGATGCTGCAGTAACAGACAGATTTATATGCTGCAGTAACAGACAGATCACATGAGACGCTGCAGTAACAGACAGATCACATGATGCGCTGCAATAACATGCAGATCGCATGACATGCTGCAGTAACAGACAGATTACATGATGCGCTGCAGTAACAGACAGATCCTGCAGTAACAGACAGATCACATGACGCACTGCAGTAACAGACAGATCGCATGACGCACTGCAGTAACAGACAGATCACATGATGCACTGCAGTAACAGACAGATCACATGATGCACTGCAGTAACAGACAGATCACATGATGCACTGCAGTAACAGACAGATCACATGATGTGCTGCAATAACAAGGTGTGTTCAACTTCATGCGGTGCTGCAAGAACTGACAGATGGATTACTTCAAAGTACAGCGATAACACACATTCTGATAAAACTATTTACCTTGTAATGTGCTATAAGTGGCATTGGATAAAAGCTTCTGCCAAATGCATGAATGTACATTTAAACCGATCTCACAGTATTTTGATCACAATATCACCATGCTGCCAATCAGTCTGCACAGCACTGCATGATGTCAAACACACCAACAGATAGGTCTCATGATCTTACTCTGTCCACCGGCTGTTTTGGCCTCTGGTATGTGGTGAAACTGGTATTGGTCTGGATGGAGGAGATGCATCAATCTGGTCTAGAAAGTCAGTGATGGTCTGTGTTGGTAGAGGTGGCAAACTCATCAGGTCTCTAGGTAAAGATCTAACCGGCCTGAAAGCAGAGCATGACAAAACTCATTAACATCTTGCAATATGATATCTACAGTGTCGGGATTGGTAGTAGAGTGTTTTTACCTTTGTGTGACCGTAGAATCCTGCAATGAAAGACATTGAATAAGATTCAGCGAGTTTTGTCTCATAATAAAGCATTGACTGCTAAATGGTTAAGATGGCTTAGATTTCATTTTACCTTGACGGCTGATCCCAGACACGGTAACCTTCCATCTGCAGAGAGACAGACGTGCAGTGAAGAATGGCTGACATTTAACTAAACAGCACATTCCTTTCTCCAGCTCATCACTGTGTAGTGAGGTTTCACATGATCTGTCTATCCAGTCAACATTAAGTGTAGTAGTACACTGTACTACACTAACTACACTTTAATGAGAGTTTAAAGACAGACAAACAGATGCAGACAGACTGACATTCAGACAGAAAAACAGATAGCTCTACCTGATGAGCTCTTGGGTAATCTTCTCCCAGGTTTGATGTCTCTGTTGATAGCTGGGGCTTTACTTACTATAAGACAGCAAATTAAAAAAGCACTCTTAGCACTTTAATTTAGTACGTAAAGGCCTGGTCTTACAGACAAGGCTTGGCTAAAGCCAGGCCTGGGCCTTAGTTAAATTAATATATTTAAGCATATTTTATAATGCATTAGAAAAGGATATTATCTTGAGACAAGTCAATGACACTGGCTTATTTTAAAATCTTTATATTCTAAGTTATTTTGAATTGAAACAACTCAATTATCTAAAATACTGGAGAAGGCTAATATTTTTATTCATTAAATTTAGTTTTTAATAAATGTCAGTCAGGTTTTAGTTCGAAAAACAATACTGCCCTCTTAAAAGTTGTTAATTATTTATTGCTGCTGAGTCATGAAAGGCTGCTATTTTAATTCTCCATGATCTCTTGGCAGCATTTCACACAATTGATCATGATATTCTTTTAAATCGATGAAGTCAGTGGGTAGGCTTTCGGGGTAATGCTCTTAAATGGTTTGGTATTTTAAGGACAGAAGTTCTGTAAGAGATTATTCTGCAGTTGATTCTATAGTTAGTTTCTACGGGGTTCCCCAGGGATTAGTTTTGGGGCCCATTTTGTTTTCCTTGTATATGCTTCTGCTTGGCCTTAAATAATGTTGCATGGCATTGTTATGCAGACGATACACAACTGTATCTTCTGTTGAAAGCACACAATGGTTATGAATAGAATAATGATTGAGACTAAAACAGAATGCCTAACATTTGGCTTTATTAGGTCATCTTTGCATTTGCTCAACTTTCAAGTTCCTCTTGCCTCCAATGTGCAGAAGCATGCAAGAAACCTAGAACTGATCTTTCACATAGAGTTTAAATTAAGTAAAGGTGAATTCTGTGGTGAAGGCTGGATTCTTTCTTTCTTTTAAGAAATATTACAAAAATTAAACCATTTTCAGTTTTTGTCTGTTTTTAAGGCCTTGTATGGTCTAGCACCCAAACAGATATGTTTCAGTTTTATTTTACAACATGGCCATTGAGCTGATTACAAGCATTACTTTTGAGGGAACCATGCCTTCAGTGCACTCTTAAAATGGCTGGGTTATTTTTGACCCATAATGGGTAAATATTGAACAGAACACATGCTGGGTCAAAAATGACCCAATGTTGGGTTGTTATGCAACCATGGGTTAAAATAACCCAGCATTGGGTCAATTTTTAACCCAATATTTACCCATTATGGGTCAAAAATAACCCAGCCATTTTTAGAGTGGGGCTTTACCTGCCCAGGCATTTGGTTGAGGATGTTGAACTAGTTGAATATTTTTTGTTCATGGCGTTTTGTGTTTTAATCTTTTTGATTTGGTGTGTTATGTTTTGATTATCTTTTTTTATAATGTTGTTTTATTGGGAAGCACTTTAATAATAAACAACTGAACAATCAAAACCCATATTACAATTATTGTTCAATGGAGTCCTCAGGCAACAGCAGGGAAATTGTGGGGTGTGTGGTCTGATGCTGTGTGTTTGATTATTGTGTTTTATTGTGCTTACCTGGCTGGACAGTCCGTGGGGGACGAGGAGGGGCATGTACAATATTCTGCAAATAAAAGTAACACAACCTGAGATAACAATTACACAACACAGCCTGAGATACAAGTACTCACGACACAACTCTGTAGTACTTACTCTTTTCTTGATAAGATTTTTAGATGCTTGTTCGTCAGGATTTCTGTCTGTTACACACAAACACAAAGATGTACGTATTATGTGCTTAACATTACATGGAGACGTTAGAGATAAATACAAAATGTACAGTATGTGTATGGAGCCAGAATACTGTAATATTGATTAAGGTACCTAAATCTACAGACGTGTAATGGTGTTGTTTGTTTTAGCCGGCTGATTTTCTTTACACATTTCACAATAAAGCTGTCACAATACCTAACTTTTACAACACGGTTATCATGGCCACGATGAAGCTTTAAATGGTTTAATTCTTTCTACTCTTACAATGCATGTTAAAAGTTTACATGGTATGTGTGTGAGGGATACACTATTACATTATGCTGACGATTAATACTGAATTTAAAGTCTGATTTCATCATTTTGATAAAGCACAATGCTATTTTTCATGTCTATACATGGACAAACAACTAGTTTGAAAACAATGTGAATATTACATGCCGAACTGTGCCGTTCGAGTAATATTGTGGCACTGTAAAAAATTAGTTGCTGCCTTAAAATCTGCGCTCAAAAATGACCAAAGAGTTTCAATATTTTTCTTATTTAAAACTTGACTCCTCTGTAGTTACATCATGTACTAAGACAGACAGAAAATTAAAAGTTGTGATATAATCTAGGCAGATATGGCTAGGAACTATACTCTCATTCTGGCGTAATAATCAAGGAAGTTGCTGCTGTAACATGACTGCAGGAGGCGCAATGATATTATGCACTGCCTGAAAATAGTCCCCTGCTATTGAAAGTTACTAAGGGGACTATTTTTTTGCTGCTGCGTAATATCGTAACCAAACTCTTTGGTTATTTTTGAGTGCAATGCTAATGGTCTAATCAGATTCAATCGATTGTGCTAAGAGGTTGCGCCAGATCCGGAGATCGGCTGAATGGATTCCAAAACTGTAAAAATCAAATGTTTAACACGGGGAGCTGGAAAATGAGAATAAAAAAAAAGTGGAGTGTAATGTCCCCTAAGGCAGCAAATATTTTTTTTACAATGTGGTAAATAAATTTTTCACACAGACTGATTTTTTAACACATGTATGTTAAACTGTACAGCCCTGAATACCACCATCACTTTAATTTAACACCTTATTTAACATAAAGAGGTGGTTTCCCTGACAGGGATCAGTCTAGTCCTAGATAGGGCTGGGCAAAAAATAGATTTTTCGATTAAAGGTAGGGTAACAGATTTGATCCTGAAACATTTTTTGTTATGCTGGTTAAAAGTCTCCTTACATCCTGATAGCAATCACTGTGTTAAGTTGTTTAAATGTATTTGTAGAAATTTATGTCATCTGTGAAAGGCGTAGGACCAAAAAAATGTTCAACAAATCATAGATTTCGGTCCGAACGGACGTTTCCATTTTTGTCCCTCATACGTAAGCATAATTTGAATGCCCACCGCGCAGCGAGTCCACGCAGACACCATACGTCATCGGCGCGTTCACGTGCGCTCACCTCCTGCCTGTAAACAGTGAGAACAGCAAACTTTTCTGCTAAATTGACAACCTACACAGGAGGCACAAAACTAAAGGCATCTTTTATAACAACAACAGCAAAAACTGCCTGGATCAGCAAGAGCAAAAAACCCAAATGAACATCGGTAACTTTACTGCTTTACCACGAGATGCAAACAGCTGCAGGACGCAAAGGGTCTGAAAGAGTCGTTGCACAGTTTATTTTGGTAAGGTAGGTACGCGATATGTTTACATTGAGATGGATTCAGATATTCTACTTTGATGAAACATTGTGTTGCTTATGAAATTTGTGTTCGTTTACGGATTAGCGTAACGATTTAGTTACTACGTCTACACAACCGAACGTGTGCTTAAACTAATTCTGATGTAAACCAGTTGTTTGGTTATTTTGGCAGTGTTATTCGACTTTGTACTGCAAAGTTTTCTCACTGCTGAATGAGACATGACACCGTCTGATCTGTGCGTGTTCATGTGTTTTGAAAGAGGCGTCACTTTGGATGGCGGTTTGACTTGAGGGTGGGATCAGGATTTCATTGCTAGGCGGCTACCGTTAGCATTTTTCAAAATGTGTTAACCTACCTTTAATCGTTTTTTTTAAACGTGGTCGATTCAGAATCGATTCTCAAAGAGCAGAATCAATTTTTTTCATATTTTTTTCTGCAAACATTGAACGTAAGATTAACATTAATCAAATTACTAGTCTTCTTCACTAGATGTCACCCTCTTTTTTGGCTTGCGTGATGTTACCAAGGAGCGAGAGGTGAGCCTGTCATTCTTTAATTTAGTCCTTAAAATGGTGGTTTTGGGTGCTTCATCGACGTTGATGCCACCTTCACATAAAAAGTAAGAGGTATGGAGGCATTTTAGATTTCGCTAGCAAGACGACGACGATAGTGTTGTGGCTTTTAATTTCTTTTTATTAATTACCCACTCTTTTTTATTAATATAGTATTTGTATTAAATCTATATTCATTGAGTTGAATTGAGAATTGAGTATAAAAACCGACCCGAGATCCGGAATCAAAAATTGAACCGAGAATCGAATCGATTTGATAGCTTGTGAATCGAAATTGAATCGATCTGGAACATCTGAATGGATACCCAGCCCTAGTCCTAGACTAAAATAAATGTAAGAGCTGTCCAAACTGAAAACAATTTGCACTGACATATCTTAAAAGCCCTTTGTTTTGCCTCAAAAAGCACACAAGGAATGTTTTTAGTAAGGCATGTTTGTTAAAACTAGTTATATTTCCAAATTAACCTGAAGCCTAGTCCTTCCTTAAGGTAATCCCTGTCCGGGAAACCACCCCAATATGAATATTTAACCCTAACCCACACTGTAAAAACATCTTTGCTGCCTTTATTTTTTGTTTGTTTTATCAACTCAGATTTAAAAGTCATTTCAACTCAATATTATTTATCTTGACCAGAGATGAGTTGCTACAACTTATAAAATAGGCCTAGTTGAAATATGTCAACTTTATACACTGTAAAAAAGAAAAATACAGCATTTTTGTCAAATTATCATTTTTTATGTTACTTACAATTTTAACATGTTTTTATAAGTTATGCCAACTTATCACTGGGAAAAAATTTAAAATAGTATGTTTACAAAAGCTGTTTTAGGTTCAATGCTGCATTTTTTTTTACAGTGTAATGGTTATTGTCAATAGTTGTATATTGAGACACTGTGAGGGTTATGAAGACAAGCATTGTTGCTTTACTAAATATAGTTTTTTTATATACAGAAACCAGAATAATTGTTGCTTTAACCCTGAAGAACTCAAGAAGATTTTGGGCAGCTTAGATTTTGTTGTAATTGTAAAATAGTAAAAAAGTGCTTCATGGGCCTGTTCCTGTAAACTCTGAGTTTGATTGGTGGATACTGACCTGCCCTCTGTCATGTGATTGGTTGGTTTATGTGTTTATTTACAAACCTTGTGCGAGTCTGTCACTGTCCAGCCTGTTATTCCTATCCTGAGAATTAAACACATCTGACCATGAGGACTGATACACATTACACAAAATGAACACACATATCAAAATAAAACACTGTAAAGAAAACTCTGTTCTTACCATTATTCAAAAAGTTACATCATTACTGACACACAACCTGTTGTAAAGTGAGAGAGAGAGTGAGAAAGAGAAAGAAGAACATCATCTGACTCTGATGTGCTCAAAGCTTCATTTGAAGATGCACTGATCTAATTTTAGTGTAAAGTTCTCGCTGGTTTCCTGTCACCTTTCCTGTTTCAGTCTCAGCTGAGAGTGAACAAGCATTCACAGCTGACCTGAGAACAGCAAGAAATAGGCTACACAAAATATTTAAAATTATTTCAACTAAATTTGAACATGTAATGTTGATGATGTAAGTGTTGATGTACAGTAAAGTTTACAGTATCCTTTAGGAGGTGGTTATGGAGTGTAAAGTCGATGTGGCATCACCAAAAAAAAACAAAAAAAAATTGATGCAAAACCCCCATCCACCCACCAATGTCTATCAGATATTTTTGTCTCCAGACATGGTCTTTCCTAAAGCAATTTTTGTCCACCAGAATCTGTCTGCTCACAAAAATATCATCACACAAAATCTAAGGTTCATTCATTACCACAACACGAACAATGAGGGTGATTTACACACTGATGTTTATGACTTTATTTACATCACTATGAGAAACGAAAACACCAATGAGTAAGAGAAACCTGCAATAAATTATCATGTTTGTTATATCATATGAAAAGCTAGAAAGTTTCATTTATTGCTTATTTTTATACTCAATCTTTTGATAAAGACATATTTAATAACTATTGAAAGTAAACTTGGTTTGTACTATTGTTTACTCTTTACTCTTTTTAGTAGCTTATAAAAATACTTTTTCACAGATTTTTACATGCCGATTTATAAACGTACATCTTTAAGGTTATTAAGTAACAAGTCAGCTTTGACGTGGAATAGTTCATAGTGAATAAAACATGTGAAACTGAATCTGATCTTCTTTACAGTCATGCTACTCTAAGAAAGGATGTGTTCATTTTAACACATTATTTTGTGTTATCCTATTTAACACATTATGTGTTATTTCATGTTGATTTTGTGTTCAAATAAATAAAAGGGACAACACAAGATGTGTTAAAACAACACAAAGTGTGTTGTTCCAAAAATAACACAGAGATAACATGTGTTGTTTTAACACATTTATTTTGAGAGTAGACTTTACTTCATATCAGTTAAAGGTGTAAGAATGAATAGGAAGGCGGTAGTACAGTATGCTTTCTGAAAGTGCAAAAAATATAAATAGTAAACAAGATGTGTGATGCTCACTCATTCAAATTTTCTCATGTTAGACCATCAAACACGGATACATCAGAGCCAGCAACAATATTCAGAAGTGGTCGAGATGAAGCTTCTAAAGTTTACACAACTATATTCTCACCTAAACTACTCTTAAAACTACATTTTGTGAGACTCAAACGCCTATTATTATGAGTTGGCTCATGCCATTTCAGTTGAAGAGTGTCAGAAAAGGTCAAACAAACATAGGGAGCATCAATTTTTAGGATTGAGACTGCCCTTAAAGGGACACTCCACTTTTTTTAAAAATATGCTTATTTTCCAGCTCCCCTATAGTTAAACATTTGATTTTTAGAGTTTTGGAATCCATTCAGCTGATCTCCAGGTCTGGCGCTACCACTTTTAGCATAGCTTAGCACAATCTATTGAATCTGATTAGACCATTAGCATCGCGGTAAAAATAACCAAAGAGTTTCCATTTTTTCCTATTTAAAACTTGACTTTTCTCTAGTTACATCATGTACTAAGACCGACAGAAAATTAAAAGTTGCGATTTCCTAGGCCGATATGGCTTAGGACTATACTCTCATTCTGGTGTAATAATCAGTGACTTTGCTGCCGTAACATGACTGCAGCAGGCGTAGTGATATTACGCACTGCCCGAAAATAGTCCCCTACCATTGAAAGGTACTAAGGGGCTGTAGCGGAGTGGCCATCGGGAGAGTCGGGACATTTCCCGGTGGGCCGGTAGTGTTTTGAGGCTGCGAGGGCCGGTCTGATAATAGTTATACATTACAAGTTATATAGCAACCCTGTCTGGCGGCCTGTGCGGCCGCTTCCCACTGGTCAAACTATGCAGCCTCTTTGCTCAACACAGTAGGCTATATAAAAGTGCTCAACCTGTTCGCCAGGTTCAACCATGTTTAGGATTTTAAAAAAATATAGGGGGATTATTGATCGGCCCCTCTCCAAATTGCATAGCCTGTCGGCCTTTGATGTGAAAAGCCGCGTCGCCGAATACCCGTTTATTATACATATGCGGTTGGATTGATCCATCAAGCGGAGACTATTTGATAGAAAGTGTGGATTAAGGATGTTTAAAATCTCTAGCCTGGTGGTCAGTACTTGAATGGATAAAATCAGCAGCACATTTGCAAAGGTTTATATGGCTATATATAATAAATACAATTTAGAAGGGTAACTTTGCAGTATCACATTTTATATTTCCTACTATTAGATTTTCATATTAATAGACGAGAGTATTCAACTGAAATATATAAATATCCTCACAACATTATTGTTTCTCAAAACTTTGACAAAAATTATTTTCAAATGAACTGTATTCTTACAGTTATTCAAAGATGCACACATTATTCCAGATATGATTTGAATATTAGACGAGATAATATAACGGTAATGAACGTCTCATATGCCATTAAATATCCACATATAAATTAACATTACAGCATAATGAAATTAATAAAAAGACAAGGAAGTAGGATTGGCATGTAAATTGTATTATTATTAGCGGGATAAAAGCAATATTACTGAAATAAACTTTCATTATTTTCTTACATATGGGTCATTCTAAAGAAAAGGTGGAATTCGGGTGATGTAAATCTGCTTAAATGAACTTCTTTCAAAACACCCAAAACTTCTACAATAGCATTAATTAACTTGTCAAATCTATGAATCCGCAAAACGGGGAGCTTAATCTATGTTTAATTTTTAATACATTTTAATAAAGAATCCATGACGTTGTATCTTCAATACCTGACAAATTTAAAATATAATAATAGATAATGAATATGATAAAACTTGTAAACTTAAAAATTTTTCCATCTTGTTTTGTTTGTATGCTTTTATGTTGGTCAGTTAAAGGAATAGTGCTTAGGAAGTACTCATTAGAGAAGACGGTAACACAAATCAGAACTCGTTAAATATTTCTGAAGGAGGAACTTTACAGAACAAGGAAGACATGGGCCTGTTTTAGGACAGTGATAAAACAGCGGTATAGAGATAAGTAAATTGTGTGAAAAATACCACATTTTTTTGCACATGAAACATGAACACATGTTATATTGCGCACTATGAACACAATCAAAGCTTAATAAAAACAGGAAGAACTGGATTTTTAAAACTTAATAAACGTTTGTCACATTTTATGAAGTTTATTGAGTTGTGCACTTGACACAGCCCTTAAAATGTCTGACTCCCTGATCAGTGCACCAACTATAGCCTACTAAACAAGTGAGCTAATGGAGACACACCCATGGTTTTTATTTCATTATCATTGCATACTTGAGGCTTAGTTGTAACACTGTGTTAGATGCTGACATGTTTCAAGTTGGTGCTGTGTTTTAGGCAACAGGACAGTGATTCGAGTCAGACTATAAAGTTGGATTTGATTACGTACATACACAACTCAGAAACACTCTTTGTCTGATATTAAAACGAAAAAACCAAAAGAACAGATTGCTCGATCCTGTGTAAGTATGTAAAAACATGTGTTACACAAAACACAACATTAGTTTGTGTCCCACTCACCCTATACCACGGGTGGGCATTCCTGGTCCTGGAGGGCCACTGTCCTACAAAGTTTAGCTCCAACCCTAATCAAACACACCTGAAATTCCCAATCAAAGGCTTCAGTATGACTTGGAAATGACTTTTAGGTGCGTTTGATTAGGGTTGGGGCTAAACTTTGCAGGACAGTGGCCCTCCAGGACCAGGAATGCCCACCCCTGCCCTATACTATCCTTTTTTGTAAGGATAAAAATCTTAGCGTAACGGAGACTATGGAAGTCACTTCACAGTACTATAAATTGGTGTTCAGATCAGAGTTCACATCAGTTTACAATTAATGTTCCCGTAGCGTTGGGTTCGTGAGTTCGATCCACATATTGATAAAATAACACACTGGTTACTAAAATAGTTGTGAATTATAAAACTAGTTTTAGGCTAAAAATGTATAAATGATTCTAATCACAAATGACTATGAGGCCCAGATTAAATGACAGTTTGTGAGTTAAAACATTCATAAATATAAAGATGTATATAAAAACATATAAAATATAAATATGTGTGTTTAAACCTGAAAAACATCTTTATACACATTATTTATACACATATTCAGTCAAAACTACATATATATAAGACATAAATATCAAAGCTTACCTGGCTTTGTTGAGAACAGCAGAATGAGGTCGAGTTGTGTGTGAATGATTGACAGCGTTATTCTGGTGTGTGGTAATGCCCCTCCTTTTCCTTACACTTCCTGTGTGTTATTAGCGTCAGACCTTACAAACACAGCATAACTTTTTTTAAATAAAAAAATTGAACCTCATTTACTTGTTTAATATGTCCTATGAGACTCACTTTGACAACTCACATGAAATGTTTCTAGTATATCATTTTCCTGTCATAATATAGGTCAAAACTAGTGTGAAACCATAATGCCCACCGTCTCTAAATGCAGCTGAGATGAAACCTCACATGAGAGTGATTTGAGACCTACATATATACAGACTACAGATCAAATCAATACCAATCACACGAACACCTCTGTAAACCAAACCATTCTTTATTCGTGAGTACAGCAAACATACAGTGTGTGTCTGTGACTTCCTCACACAGTTTTTTATTTTTAAGCATGTCAAAATATTCACACAAATCTTCATATAGCTCTTGATATGAGAACTGTACAGGAAACAATCATTTCCTTCTGAACTATTTCTTGTCACTCAAGCACACACATGGGGCGCACACACATCTACTTATCTATCTAAATGAGGACATTCAATAGACTTCAATTGTTTATAAAGAGCACTTTCTATACAGAAAACTTACAATTAGTAGGTACTAGTACTAATACTAGTAAGTGGGATCACACACACAACACACACACACACTGCTCGATTGTCGTCATTTCTGCTTAAGATCAAAATGACACACAGGACATCAGACGTTAACATTCAGCAGAAATGATTGTGGTTTGGTGTTATTTTAAATCTGCACACACACACATAGAGCAAAAAATCCTTATTTGTGTGTGTGGTTTACAGGAACATGAATAGTATAACATGTTTATAATGCTATAAACGGATTTAAAAACATACTAAATGGTACGTTTTAATAGATTAAAAACTGCCAACAGGTTTTTGTGATGGTTAGGGGAATAGTATATAGAGTTTATAAAATGCATTGCATCTATGGAATCGTCCTCGTAAACCATGTATGTCTGACTGTGTGTGTGCGCATGCGTATGTTTCAGGACACACTATACAATTTACACACTTTGACCTTTATCATGCACAGAAGGTCATTTATACTAGCAAATGTAAGTTTAATGTTTTGTCAGGTGGATCAGGGTTAGGATGTGATGTTCAGCTGATGTCACACATACCGCTAGAAACTAAGAGCATTAATGTTTGTATAGCAGAAGAATGATAACTTTGTATACACAACAAGCACGCAAAACAAAAAAGAGATCACACCCACCATGAAGATACTGATCAAGAATTTATATAAAACAAAAGATAAGAATCTTTCTGAGAACATTTGATACCACAACCTGTAAGATAATAGTTAAACATTCAACAACAGTTTAATGACTGTTTAAAGACAATCCACGGCATCTATTTAAAGTTATTATTCATCCACATGAACAGTGTAAATGATGATGGTTAAGAAGATAAAAGTGCCAGAATAAATCATGTTGTCCGTTATGAATACTTTTTCATAAAGAGAAGGATGGGGTCCTGACATGTGTGTGTAACAAACTGATAACTTTTGTAGCCATGTATGGACACAGACCATGATCAGATGGCCAGCAAACAGAATCAGCAGAGCGTGACTATGGACAAATGATTCCCGAAAACCAACACTAGGGGTCTCCATGTACATTAAAACTCAAATGATGGCCAACAGGGAAAATGATGTTTCCTTCATTAACCGAGATGATCAGATTAACAACGTATGTTTTCAGGCACAAGATAGATCAGATGATAAAGAGATGAGTGACGCATTTAGTGGCAACAAAACAAAAATCGGCCACACTGATACTCCTGCACATATATGACACAAGCATTTAATCTAAGTCTTTGTATGCATAGTTTACAGTGGTTTCCATTAGTTGAAATTATAATTAAAAGCTGTAAAATTACAAACATTATCTGTCAATTAATTATTTTACGGGATTATGTCAAAATACAAAAAAATCTATGTTTTTATACAGGAAAATACTATATTATTTATACAGTATTGTTTCTGTTTTCTTAAATTACATACAAATTCATATAAATCTACAATAAAGATCTGTAATTAAATGTGTTATATTAAAACTTAATGACCATACTAATAATTTACATGAAAAAACACAAATGTAAAATAATATCTGTTTTATTATTCATGTATTGTAAAAAGTGTATAACAGGGCTATTCAATTAGTTTGTCGTGGGGGCCAGTTTATGAAAAGCATCACAAATGAGGGGCCGAAGATATAACAGTGATGTAACGGAGATATACAATTTCCTACATTTAAACATACTAATGTTATATTTTGAAACTACATAAAAACAAAATCAGTGCATTGTACAATAGGCTTTTTCTACAAACATGTATTTTAAGACTGCATTCAACATCATTAGTGCATTGTTAGATGTCTAAGTAGGATTTTCTACATCCAGACATGTAAATATTTTAAATTTATTAAATATTTTTAAAATGGCATAACAACATAAGTGCATTGTAAGACGCCCAAGTAAGCTTTATTCTACATTTAAATAGGTAAATAATCCATATCACACTCATTGAGAATTTAACTTACTTAAGTACACATAACAAAACAGTTTATAATATGGAACATAATTGTTTTATGCTGTCTTTTTGTCAAAGCTAATTATTACAGTACCACTTTTAGCATAGCTTAGCATAATCCATTAAATCTGATTAGACCATTAGCATTGTGCTCAAAAATAACTAAAGAGTTTCAATATGTTTCCTATTAAAAACTTGACTCTTCTGTAGTTACATTGTGTACTAAGACGATGTGATTTTCTAGGCAGATATGGCTAGGAACTATACTTTCGTTCTGGCATAATAATCAAGGACTTTGCTGCCGTAACATGGCTACAGGACTTTTAATTTTCCATCGGTCTTAGTACACAATGTAACTACAGAAGAGTCAAGTTTTAAATAGGAAAAATATATAAAGTCTTTGGTTATTTTTTAGCGCGATGCTAATGGTCTAATCAGATTCAATGGATTGTGCTAAACTATGCTAAAAGTGGTACCGCCAAACCCGGAGATCAGCTGAATGGATTCCAAAACTGTAAAAATCAAATGTTTAACTCTAGGGGTGCTGGAAAATGAGCATATTTTCAAAAAAAGTGGAGTGTCCCTTTAAGATATTTTCTAGGTTACTGATATTTACTACCACCTAACCTAACTCACAGAAAGATGCAAACCCATGAGATCACGCAATGATCACAGTGACATCACACCATTCTCATACTGTCAGACTCTCATATTGTGAATATGCAAGCTCATTGTGAATTAAAAATGTTGAGTTCATGGTACAAGTGCACAATAAGTGTGCCTTATATACCATATAAAATGGCATCAAGAAGCCTATAAATAAAGCTCACAGTCTGGAGGTAAAAGTGACCTGGATTCACAGACCAAGCATTGTGGCCTTGTGGTTAGAGAGTCAGACTTGCTTGTAACGCAGAAGTTGTTGGTTTGATTTCCACAGCTGGCAGGAAGTGATTGAAACGTTGCATGGATAGATTGTAAGTATTTGTGTCTGTGTGTGGTTAGTAGGGTTGGGAACCTGCTTTTTAATAGGAACCGGATCCGCATGTAATTCTTAAGTTTCAGTTCTTAAAACGGTTCTGATGCGAAGAACTCTTGGTCAAGGTTGCGAAAAAGTATCAGTCTAGTACAGCAACGTGCGTTTTCGCACTGTGCAGATATTATAACCCCAAAAAGGTTCCTCACTTGAACCGTGTGTTTTTTCACGTGTGTTTTTGATACAATAAAGACGCACATAGGTGCCGATCCCGTGGTTGCTCCGGGGTTCGAGCACCCACCGAAATGGCCAAGCACATTATGCTCAATTGCTGAGTCCGGCGGAAAAGAAATCGGCGCATATGAACACGCATGTTTGTTAAGAAATGTTTATCTGATCCTCGTTTACGTTTTTACATTTTAACATATATGAATGCATTATATATAAGCATATATGCATCAATGCATGCATGCACATACAAAAATTATTACTTGTACAGCAGCCTTTGCAGGATATATGACAAAACACTTGCTCCAGCATATATAAATCTCAATTCATATGTTTGAGAAATACTGCTCCTAACTACTTCAACAGGAATGATATAGTGACTGTGAAAATATTAATTCACTTTACATTTAAAATATTTTGACAGTGATTAATAAACACAAATAGAATTGTTTAAGTATTGGACATTATTTTTTATTATTTGGAACCAGAATCGGAACTGGGAATCGTTAGGCAGAACTGGAACCGTAATCGGAAAATTTCTTACGATACCCGAACTTGCAGTGAATGCAGTGCAGAGACAATCATGTCACTTTTATTGGTCACTCTTAAGGTGTTTGATCATAATAGTTTGGGGAAATCTGAAAAATAACAGTAGTGGCTGCATAACTTCCAAAGAAAAATCTGTAAAATTATTATTTTTGGAGTTTAAGAAATTTTACTTTAATTTCATGGTTTTTGTTTGGCAGACAGTCGTTTGAAAGTTTTTTTTAATTACCTTTTTTTACAGTCTAGTCTATCAGTTTTCCCACTGTTTGTACTTCAGTGACATTTTATTAAGACCTATAGCCATGACGCTATAACTAATTTATCTCAATGTCTCACAGTTGCCTCTCAAAATGAAACTGACCCAGATACACGAGAGGAAGTGTTTTATAGTCTTTATGGTTCATGTAACCGTTTAACATTAAAATCAGAATGATCAGCAAATGTCAAAAAGCTACACTGTGTGCTATGAGTAAATGTCAATCCTATTGTACAGTAAGTTCTATGTTAAATTTTGACATTGTTTATGCAAACACTATCCTGATCCTGACATTCCTGATTTCTATATTGTTGACAGGTCTTTTTTCATAATTTTAGCAATAAACTCTAATATGCTGATGTAATGTGTATTACATAGCAGCCGCAGAAAAAAAATATTCAAGGTTATTTTTAGTTTTTCTAAATGTACTATATGCGTTTGATTCTGTCAACTACTGACAACATTTCTGTCAAATAAAAATAATATTTTCATTTACATTTAGCCTATTTGCAGAAAACTGAAACCGGACAAACTAACAAAAAGATGCAATGTTTTCAAATCTTAAAGCCCAAACTGAAGTGGTCTTTTATTTTTTTCATGGCTGTATGTAGATAGATGATACATGTGGATATAATACACTGTATACATTTACTGATCGAACTATGGCTACATCCAAAATTGTTAGATACTCATTAGATCTCTGTCATGTCAGGGACATTTTTTTACTTTGTTGTAAGTTAAGCCACAATGCAGATACAAAGATGAATGAGAAATCTGCAGACAGAAGACAAAGTGATATAATAATAAAATAAAGATGATTTATTGAATAATCTTAGTTTGCGTTAAATGCTCGGTTTAGCTTTGTCGATGGTCTGACTTTGATTGACTTAGAAGCTGATTTAGCAGGTGTTATTATACCAAACACAAACAGTGGAAATGTACTGTTTTACAACAATCTCATGACGTCAATAAAACCCTTGAGATGGAGACCATTAAAGTCTCATATCAGGATTAAAAAACAATTCAGCACCAACATAAAGGAGTGGTTTCCCGGACAGGGCTAAGTCTCAGACAAAAAAACTTGTATGAGCTGTTTTAATCTAATAACACTTTGCGCTTATCTTAACATATCAGTGCCATTTGTTTGTCTCAAAATGCACATCAGTAATGTTTTTTCAAAGGTATGTTTGTAAAATCTACTTAAATGTTGTAAAACAATGAAGGCCTAGTCCTGGATTAATCTAAACCCTGTATGGGAAACTGCCCCCAAATTAAACAACATCAAGAAAGTAATTTAGAATAGATAACTAAAGATAAATAAAAGAATAATACAAATAAGAATATAATTGAATGATAAATAAATAAAAAATATAATTGAATTAATAATAAATGTTATAGATGAAATAGAAATCGCTTATAATCTTTAATTTTTTTATTACATTATATTAGGCTGCAAGATCAAGAGAGTACAGAAGAAAAGACTGCTGCTGCTGAAACTGATAAGGAAACAATTGTGATTGACAGAGAAGATTAAGAGCCACAAAGAAGTTTCAAAAGTGTAAGACTGATAATGCTTAAGCCACCTAATGAAGCCTTAACAACAAAAGAGAGGATGTGAAAACGACCGTGTGATGGGATAAAGACAGGAAGGGGAAGGGAGAAAAAATACTCATTTGTCAAATAGATGAAAAGAAACAAGACAAAAGCAAACGGACACTCCAAAAACAACATTGGGTTTCATTTACAGGCTTCAGAATTAAATCTCTAAAATGGGTGGCAGTGTCACAGATGTAAAAAAATTCCAGCTGATGCACAACAGTTTGCGGACATATACATAAACAGGCAGATTTGAGAACTAAAGTTTTGAAAAAGATCCATCTCAAGAAAAAGCTCAAAAGAAATTAAACCGCATCCTTGGAGAAGTGATTCCTGACTGACACTCGTTTGATGGTTGCCAAGAATGCAACATTGTAATGAATTAATATTTGCCTGGCTTTCGACTACGACTCATTGCCTGCTGTTTTGGATATTTCACATTGTTGTTTTGACTAAATTTCCAGCATTTGGGTTCTACACCACTAATGCATCACGCTCATTACAAACATATTGTTGCAATGTGCTTTAACCATTGAACAGCATATCTCACCAAATTATCAAAGCTCTCATAAAAGGTTGTGAACAAAATGCAGATGTGATTTCAATTGCATGTGGTGAACAATACAGACGATTCCTATTGTTCTTAAGTAGAACAAGAACTTTTTCACATGAGGAATGTAAAGAAACAACAAAGATTTTCCTTCCCGTTTTAAAATATACAGCTGCAAAACATGCGAGCTTACTGAAAAGTTTACGTCTGACCTCACAATACATTTCAGTCACAGCTTCTGGTAAGAATAAGACCATACCTATATAGACACTTTGTCTCATAAAAAACATTATTAAACCTTAAAGGGCAAACCTTAAACCTTAATGTGGCTTTTTTTCACATTTAAGTGCTATTATTGGGTCCCCAGTGCTTCTATCAATCTAGAAAATGTGAAAAAGATCAACCCAGTAACTTAGTTTTGGTAAACCATTCTCTGCAAGCATGTAAAAAATAGGTAATTGAAATGTTGCTCCCCTTGTGATGTCAGAAGGGGAAAATACAGGCCCTTAATCTGCACTATCCAACCACAGCACTGCGATTTAGTGCAGAGACCGCCTCATTTGCATTTAAAAGGACACACCCAAAATGACACTTTTTTACTCACACCAACAAAGTGCCAATTTTAACATATGTTATAATAAATTATCTGGTATTTTGAGCTAAAACTTCACATATGTACTCTGGGGACACCAAAGATTTATTTGACATCTTGAAAAAGTCTTGTGAAATGTCCCCTTTAATATACCGCCCGCCTTACTATGATCTTTGCCTTTTAACAATTAAAAAACTTTATGTGCCATTTCTACAGCATTTTTACAAATGAGGTCATCTCCAAAATACGTTTTTTTTCAGGATTTGCTTACTTTTTGGTAAAAATTTGGCTCCAAAATATGGTTATGTAAACAACACACATGCATGCATGCACGCAAGCGCACACTCACACACACTGCACAAGAATGCATCTCATATTACAGCTTTACTTCATGTTACACAATCAAAAGAAGTGCTATTTCACAATACTGACAGAACAAATGAACTTTTAGAAATCTGCTCACACAGTGCACTACAGATGAGATAAAAACATCCCAATCAGATTCTTGAATCTAGTGAAGGACTATAGTCTCATCACAGAAATATGATCAGAATTTAAGACCAACACGAACACTCACACAGAGGACCTCTCCTGTTTTTTTAGTTTCCAGTAAAGATCCTTACACAAACCTGCGGACCTTATTTGATTTACTGCAAAAAACTGATGTATAACCTTTCAAACAGCAAAGAGAACTTCAAATGCCCTCAGATATACCCCATAGTTCCTCACATAACTCAAAGTTCCTCACATACTTCAGTGTTTTAGTGTGAGGTAAAAAGACAACCAATCAAATGATAAAAAATACTTTATTACACTATTCCTTTATTAAAAAAATATGTATAAAAGAGAGTATGAAATAAAATCTTCAAATATAGTGAGGAATGTTTTAGCAATGATGAGTGATGTACACACACACACACGCACGCACGCACACGACATATTTAAGCAATATCGCTCGAGTAGGAGTGTGAGAACTACTTCTTCCGCCACGGATTTGAGCTATATCACACGACTCCGAGAGCGATATTGCTTTTATACAACAGTTCGACGGCACACATTTGAAAAACGAAAACTAGAAAACAACGGAGTTATTTTAAAAGCCTCTTTGTTTGAGAACTACTTCTTCCGGCACGGATTTGAGGGCTAACAGAATGACAGGTAACACTTTCGGCTGCTTTGAATCTCATAAGAACTCAATGGACGGATAGGCGTTTCTTTATATTAACGTTTCTTGGTCACAAAGTGTAGTTTTAAGATTAGTTCAGTCGAGAATATATATTTATTATATTTAAATCTACAGTCGATTAGTAAAGATAGCGCCTGTTTGAACGTTTGCTAGTGAGATTCGGTACGTATGAGATCTTTAACGGAATAATAACTTCCGATTGGGATTCACCGACTGATTTACGAGCTAGTGAGTGTTTAAAAACAGCGCGTCTGTGTTTTTCCATTCAGAGATGAGCCTGTTTAGGACCTCCATTCACTAGGTGGCGGAATGATACGAAAGGTGAAGCGGTTACTGTGCCGTTGGCAGTACAATATCGCATAGCTCTTAGCCAATCAGATTCGAGAACCAGAAATAACTGTTGTATAAAACGATATAATGGCCTTACACCATTCATGTATTCACAGTATCAAAACGGTTTCTCATATATAGGTCCTTATATCTGTATTTTTCCCTATAGCTCAATGAAGAGAGGTCATGGTATACCCAGGCAACACTGATTAAATAAAATGTAAAGCTTGTAGGCTATTGCACGGTATTTCGCTTTGGATCTGCTATGTATGTTTTTTTATTGAAAACAAAATTTTTATATTAATGTTATACATTTGACAATATGGTAAATTACTGAAGTAAATTGGCTAGTAAATGCTTTTTGCCATTGACAGTTCTTATTTTAGTTCTGTTATTTTGGAGTATCATTTTCCTTTAGCACCGTTCATGAATTCATTCTTGTCGCCGTCTTTGGTGGTTTTCTCTCACAAATTAGTAAATCCCTTACTTCCAGTCAAAAGTGCGTCCAACGAGATCAAAGAACCTCCTGTTGGGATCACGGAAATACTCGTGAAGTTTTTGCAGGATGGCCGGAGCCATCTGTGGGTGTTGGCGCCCCTTCGAGTCGTGCAGACATCGCTCCTTCCCGGCGGTACGCAGGCAGTAAAACCCGCGAGTCGCGTTGAAATAAAAATTGGAGGCTTTTATCTGAGGCTCGAGCTTAAGGAACTTCTCCACCTTCTTCATCTCTAGCAATGGGTTTTTGATCAGGGCGTCCCCATCCACCAGGTGGATGCTGTCAGCTGGAAACACAGTAAGCCAGCGCTCCATATGCACGTGGTACAGGCTACGGTTCAGTGCCGTGTAGCTCAGGTTCAAGTCTCCATCGCGCATGAGCAAAGCCTCGAGTGACTGCGGACGTTTGCGTTTCTTCAGCTGGTTGTGGAAAATCTGCGTGTAGTCGGAGAGCAGGCGAGTCGTCGGGTCGCGCACGATCAGCAGCAGTTTGACGTCCGGCTTCGTGCGCACGACGCGCTCGGGAACTTTTACGGAGGTGAAGTAAGCGGGGGTCTTCTCCACCGTCAGCTGACCCGGCCGGGCTAACGGCATCTGAGAACGGTACCAGTCTGGACCGAGGCGGTAGTTGCTGTCCCGGTCGAAGAAGTGAACTTCATTCCGTGCGGAGACTACAGCTCCGTGGAGACTCAACATCTCAATCAGCGCGCGCGTCCCACCTTTCCTCACCCCGATAACGATGATGTCGGGCAGCCGCCGTGTGCTGGGCGGCTCATGGCCGATGACCCGCGGGCTGACCACGGGCGAATGGATGATGAAAAACAGCAAAGCGAAAATCAAAGCAGCCATGAAAACAACCCGACAGGACTTTAGCCGGACAGCAGACGAAAACCCCACTGAGAAGACACACACATACAGCCGCCAATGTCATTAATACAATTTTATCAACGTGCCCATCAGAAATCCAGATTGAACTTGATCTGGAGGCAGACTAAACTCTTTATAACATGAACAATGTTAATGACTGATTAAAGGGATAGTTCACCCAAAATTGAAATTCTGTCATCATTTACTCGTTCTCATGTTACAAACCTGTTTGGGTTTCTTTGTTCTGGTGAACACAAAGGAAGATATTTTGAGAAATGTTCTTAAGCCATTTACTTCAAGTGTTGGGGCTCACGAATGGTTTGATCACAAATGATTTCTCAAAATATCTTCCATCGTGTCCATCAGAACAAAGACATCCAAACAGGTTTAACAACATGAGACTGAGAAAATGATAACAGAATTTTTATTTCTGGGTGAACTTTAAACTTCAATCCATATATCTCACGAATAAACATGAGGACATGAATGGATTGATTTTACAGGTATATTAAAGTCTCAGTGCTTATAACAATAATTAGCCTACAAACAGCTATTGTTTAAAATATTTTCAATAAATATCCAGCAGAAACAGATAATTCTTTGTAATTATTGTTACAATCACGGACTTTTCATGAACATCCTGACTTACGTGTCTTTTTGTCCAATCATCATAAAGAAAACATGCGTGTGGATTAATCGATCTCACCTTCTCATTAGATTCCATGACGAAAACTTTTTAAAGAGAAATACATAACTAAATCTCTCACAGACTCTCAACCGACAAACTGATGAACAAAAACACCAGAAACAGATGTATCCGATTAGTGAAAGTATCCACGCACGCTCTCACGTGCGCTCAGCTTTGAGTAAAAGCGAGCCTCACTAAACACACGGCCGCGCCCCGCTCTGACATCACCTCGCAAACTCCTCCCAGTCAAGTGACGTCCTGGGCACCGGTAGATAGCTACGTCTGAATAATTGCCGGACGTCAAAATTAACATGGATTGCACAACTTATCAGAAGTCCGTACTCCATCTGGAATGTTACCCCCCTCCACATTTTTTTCTTGCATAGACTTTATTTTCTTGTTTGAAGCATACAATCGCTATGGGGAATTAATATTACCTGTTTATTTTTTTTTTTTTAAAAAGCTTTCAGATGCTACAGGTATGTATCCATTTTCATTTTTTTGTATACCATTGCTTCGCCCCTAGCAACAATGTCTTTATTTTCTCTTTTAAGTTATCTAATTTGTGTTATTTATTTATTTATTTTTTGGACAGTTTACATTTGGATGCATTGCTGTACTAGTTATATTACTGTCAATTGTTCAATAAAAAAACATTTGCTGGACGATTTTTCAAAGACGCAGTGTCGGGCTACTAAGTGTTTCATTGTTAATGCTTTACTGTTTAGCATTACATCTGCAATAAATTTAGTAAGCCTCTCTCTCAACAACTGTAGTAGTTTAATTGTTCTGAGAAAATCTGATTCATCATTGACTCATGAGACATCATCACACCAGATGTGTAAAGAGCACCTATAATGCTTTTTACATCTTATGCCAAATGTTCTCAACCTGAACTGGTGAGCATTACATAAGCAGCAGAAAGTTAATAGGTTCAAATCCCAGGGAACACACATACAAAAATATTGAATGCACTGAGTTGGTTTGGTTGAAAGTATCTATCAACAGTCTGCAAAGTTACAAAGTACAAAGTCCACTCCAAAAGGATATATTTCCTCTTACAGTAAACCAGAACAGCTAATCTGAACAATCACTTAGAATAAAATCACAATACTCATCTCTTAAATAAAGTTGTCTCCAGTAGCCTGACATATTATTTTGTTGATGTAGTTTTCAGCCGCACACTTATTTCACTTAAATTTATATATATCTGTTCACTGCTTGGAGTTGAGGTGTTAAGTTTTAGCTAAGACAAAATGAAGCATGGCCAAGAAAAACTTCTCTGACCTGGAGATCTAAAAGCTGAAGTACAGTCAAAACAGCTTTGTGTGACAGTTTGGAATGAGAAAAATAAATATTTCAACCAATAGCTGAGATGAGAATGAGGTCCTGTCTCTTTTGGATGACCCTCTTTTCATGGGGCAGTGCTGGCCATGGCTTTTTGGAAACCGGATCTTCTGGCTGTATTCGAACATTAAATGGCACCCGTTACTCTGCGCAGTATTGTGAAGTACCCCACAGGTGAGGATGATCTCTGTTGTATTGTTACAAGTCCTGTCTGTGTTTCCCTGTGTATTGTCTTTTGATTGTTTTGTGGGTCCTCCTTCACTGTGGGCAAAGTATTCTGTTGCATTCTGTATGCACGGTGAAACCACTGATCTATATAAATGACTGGATTGCGCATGACGTCACACTTGTGAAGCCACCGCGCCGCCATGTTGGTATACCCAAACGTTCTATTAAATCAATGGACGTTATCAGATTTTAATGATAAAACATCACTTTACTCGTCTTCGTTTTTATATGTGAAGTTACCCTGTACATTATTACAACACAAACGTCCAAAGCATGTAAATAGTTATTTACTGAAAGTTGTACATTTTGCGTTTTAATCAGTTATTATACATTCATCTTCATGACAGTATCAGATCAGCAGACAGACCGCGGCATATTTAGTATTAATGACAATAAACGTGCTCATTCTGAATTCTAAATAAATAATCATACTATGTACCGTATGTGCATGCAATAATTTGCTAGTTTTGTAATTATGTTATCTAAACTTACAAGTTACCTTAACTTATTTAGATAAATAACGCTGACCGTCACAGTGTAGCTGAATGTCAAACAAAACTTTATTTATACCCGTGTCATTAACAAATGCAACAGACACACTCACATTAACGGTTTTTTATAAATCCATTATCCTGCCCGATTAAAACATAAACATTGCAAATAACACCAGAATTAACAAATAATTAACGTACACATGTCCTAAAAATTAACCTTGTGTAACTGATACGCTGTAAATGGGGTAAATTTTGATCATGATTTTGAATGGAAGTCAATGACGCTCTCTGCCGGTTGGGTATACCAAGATGGCGGCTCGAACTCTGCGCTGGCTTCACCTCACGCAGTTACGTCAAGCGTTCTATGCGCAATCCAGTCATTTATATAGATCAGTGGCTGAAACGGGTTAGATCCAAAATGCAGGTTTATTTAAGGAAGTCCACAAGGGTCATACAACAGGCAAACAACAACATCAGAAGCAAATCCCAAAACAGTAGTCAAATCCAGGCAAAGGTCAGGGTAGGCAGCAAACAATCAAAATACGATATCCAGGCACAGGTCAAAAGCAAAGCAAGATACAAAACAGGATGAATAAACAGCGCTCGGTATGCAGACAGGCTAATACACAGGGAAACACAGACAGGACTTGTAACATGTGTACAGTAGACTCATATACTGATTAAGTGAAATGTAATGCTTGTATTGTACTGGAATTCGCTTTGAATAAAAGCATCTGCTATGTGGTTTTTTTTTTGAAAACAAAATGAACTATTATATATTTATTATATTCTGTTTTACTTTAAAATTCCATTACTAAAATAAATTGGCTTGAAAAATGCTATTTGCTATAAACAGTTGTTATTCAGTTATGTCGAAGTTTAATTTCCTTTAGCACTGCTCATGGATTCATTCTTATCACCATCTTTGGGTTTTTCTTTCTTAAATGAATAAATCTCTTACTTCCAGCTACAGAAGAGTCCCCGCTGATCCAAGACAGAGCTATTTGCCCTTAAAGGATTAGTCAATTTTCTTTAAAAAAATCCAGATAATTTACTCACCACCATGTCATCCAAAATGTTGATGTCTTTCTTTGTTTTGTCGAGAAAAATTATGTTTTTTGAGGAAAACATTCCTGGATTTTTATTTTTTTATGGACTTTAATGGACCCCAACACTTAACAGTTTTAATGCAGTATAAAATTGCAGTTTTAAAGGACTCCAAATGATCCCAAACGAGGCACAAGGTTCCCATCTAGCGAAACGATTGTCATTATTGGCAATAAAAATAAAAATATGCACTTTTAAACCACAACTTCTCGTCTTCCTCCGGCAAGAGGTCACGGATGACGTAAGCGAAACTACGCCCCAGTGTTTACAAGTATGGAGAAAGAGGACCGTTCCAACTTTGTTGTGTCGAATAATACTAATTAATGTCTTTGTGTCAGGTTATTGTTTAAAATGGTCCACAAATGTGCGTTGCATATATGTAACACGCAGTGTTGGGTGTAACGCGTTACAAAGTAACGCGTTACTATAATAATATTACTTTTTTCAGTAACTAGTAGTGTAACGCATTACCCGTCTGAAAATGGTAATATTATTACAGTTTTCCAGAGCTAGTTACTTGCGTTACATTCGCCAGTAGCACCTTCATCACACAAGGCACACAACACAGAGAACAAAAGGGAAAGAGAGGAGGGCGTGAATGGAACAGTGATTGGTCTAAGTTTGGCACAAGGTATCATTTATTATCACCGATTGGTCGACACCCGGCAGCCAGCAGCACAGAGCGGCACACTCAAAGACAGATCGGGAAAATGGAAGCGTCAACAACGGCAAGCTCTTTTTCAGAGGAAGGTTCCCAGCAACAGAAAGCTACTTTCGACGCGTGGAGATTCAGTCATTATTTTATTATGTTCAACGGAAGGAAAATAAGTGAAGTGCACACTCTTTAATGTTTCTCCGAACGCTGTGCCCCACGTCCGGTAGCGGGTAAGGAAGTCAGCAGTAGTAATTTTTATGTTGTATTAAAAGGTGGTGTATTTACGGTGGGTTTTCTTGCGGTGGAGACCTTGATGAATGTAAGGTTATGCCATGGTCCCCCGGCGCTCATTTCATTGTTTGTTTGTATGTAAACAGGGGTTGTGTGGAGGTTGTTTATCCCATCAATTTTGTATATCAATTTTACCGTAATTGACGAAGGCTGTGTCTTTAGCTTGAGTGATATTAATGATATTTATTGAATTGATTGTGTATTTATTACTTTTGCGGTGTTAAATTGATATATTTATATGTTTGGGTGTTGGATGAATTTGCTGTGCATTGCTGTGTATAGTGGGTGGGTAAATAATGTGCACTAACATCATGGTATCCCACTGCTAAGAATACAGAACTCTTGGAAGTCTTAATCAGGAAATAATTTATTGTGAACCGTCATTCTTTCATCAGCTGTCTATTTAAAGGTGTCCATCTAAAATGAATTGCAACCTGTTGTCATCCCTGTATTTTAATTGTAACTTTTTATTGATTTGGGAGTTTTGTGTTTGGATGTTTTCTTGGCCGTGGCTTGCCCAAATAAACATTCTTGTCCAGAAAAAAAAATGTAACTAGTAATATAACTAGTTACTTGCTCCAGGGAGTAATAAAGTAAAGTAAGGCATTACTATTTTTGAGAGTAATATGTAATATATTACTTTTTTGAGTAACTAGCCCCAACACTGGTAACACGTAACATTTCGACGTCATTACACAATTACATGAGATCGCAAAGTGCATATTTTTTATTTTTCTTGCCAAAAATGACAATCGTTTCGCTAGATAAGACCCTTATGCCTCGTTTGGGATCATTTAGAGTCATTTGAAACTGCAATTTTAAACTGCATTAAAACTGTTAAGTGTTGGGGTCCATTAAAATGAAAAAAATCCTGGAATGTTTTCCTCAAAAAACATAATTTCTTCTCGACTGAACAAAGAAAGACATCAACATTTTGGATGACATGGTGGTGAGTAAATTATCTGTTTGTTTGTTTTTTTGTAGGAAAATGGACTAATCCTTTAATTTGCCCAATGCAGCGCTTCACCGTCCCCCATGTGTGTATGAGGAGAGGGTTTGTTAGCGGTTATGAAGTGATGGTAAATGTCTGTTGAAGCATAATGATACGTTTTTAAGAGAAAACAATTAATATTTTGAATTTATTAAAGGTGCTGTAGAATGTAAAACTGTAGGCATAGATAAATAATACGAGTTCTGTACATGATAATGACATATCATGAGCCTCAAACACGATTGCTTCCTCCTTCTTATGTAAACATTGTGCATGCAAAAGACCACTCAACATTAAATTACACATTAAATGAAGTACAATGTTGTTACTATCTTAAAAATAAAGTTGTGACTACTGAGGTAGCGTTATATGCGTTTAGGCTGAAGTTTTACTATTGACGTTACAGTTAAGTTTTGCAGGTCCATACTGAAAAACACAAACTTACCACTCAGAAACGTCTGTTAACAATCTGCAAACAATTGATTATTCCTCAAAATCTGTATCTTTGTGTAATCCATAACATAAGATCTCTTTATACACACAAAGAGCTACTGTAAGGAGCTGCTTTGAGAAACAGCCAATCAGAGCAGAGCTCAACACACTGAAAAAAACAACTTGTAAAATTTACTTTAAAAAATCCTCGTAACAATTTGCATGAACTTTTTTTAAGTAAAATTTACTGCTTTTTTATAAGTAAAACTTACCTACTAAAATCAAATTAAATTTACTTAAAATTGCATGATAAAACATATGTTAAATAATTAATTAAATGTTACTTAATTATTTTATTTAGAAGTTAGATTTATTTTAATCGTTTAGGTAAAGTCTACTAGTTTTTTTTGTGAAAATTAAAGCATTGCTGTCCTAATAATATTAAATAAATCGTATTTTCTGTTTGTTATTTTCTTTAACATATTCCTATGGACCTAGTAATTTTTAGTGTTATAAATGGCATTATAACACAAAATTCATGACTGACAACAAGTCAGTCATTGAATAAACTTGATTCGGAACAGAAACGCACACAAACTGTGTTTCTGACATGCATTATCAGCACTGTGGAGAGAATTACAATACAATGTTCTGAACAGGGTTCATGTAAAGAAACACTGATCACCTGAACGGTGACTTCACAAAATTATTATTTACAACAAAACAACATCAATAATATAAGTGCTTAAACCTTTATGACATTTTGCTAACAAATATTTAAGTAGTTAAAGTTCTTATCAGTTCTTATTCTGTGATAAAGCTTAAAAAATAAAAATATTCAGGCGCAAAGAATTGTGGGTATTCCTTACAACATGTGCAAATAAATGTAAGTAATTTTTACTTAGATTTTTTAGTTTAATGGATTTAATATTTTTAAGTAAAATGAACTAAGATTTTTTACTTGAATCTGCTAAAGTTTTTGATTAAAACTTAATTATTTTAGGACTATGTGCAGTGACTATAAAACAGTTAAATAATACAAGAAAATATCTAATAAGACTTACTATTCCCACACAGTTCATTTTTTAAATGAATTAATTGTGTATTTATCATAATTTTACTTAGGAAAATCTAGTTCTCAACAAATGTTAATATTATTATGTAGAAATTATGAGAGTTAATCTAATAAATATTACTACACCAAAAATTTCGTTTTTTCAGTGCATTATTATTCATGACCCTTTCAAATAAGGTAATAATAGACCATTACATTCTAAAAGCAAATCCTAGGGTTGTAATAGACATGTAAAAACGTCCCTAGATAATTTTTGCACTTAATAAAGCTACATCCCTTCTATGTAGATAGAAAAAAATTAACATATTATTCAATGCATTATTTGGCACCTTTAAGCAATCGATACGTCATGTATTAATGTATTTGAAGAACAGCAATCATAGCGGACAATATAGTGGCACATCAATTGTTGCTGGGACTCGTGTGTGACCTGTCAAAACAGGCATATGATGAACCGTGAGAACCAATTATTGCATCTCGCTGAAGAAAGGAAGTAATAAGGTGTGTTCGAATTCGTCAAGGTTACTGCAAGAGAATTGGATAAATCATACAGGAAGTCTAATTTCGAAACGCTTTCATACGTTGACATCATCCACCTGTCAGTTCTTGCCACACCGCATGATATCAAACACACCTTTATAGACCTATGACATGAGGATGAGTAAACTATGAGTGAAATTTCAAATCTGTGTGAACTATTCCTTCAAGCACCATTAATATTACTACCGTACTCATAATAATAAATAAAGCATAAATAATCCTGCATGTGGAGGTCAGACATTCTCCCGAAAGGCAACTGAACAAGGGAAAAAATCAAGCAGGCAGTGAAGGAGGAAGCCAAGCCGTATCTACAGAGCAAAACGTTAAAAACACCAACAATAACACCTTATAAAATGACTGGGGCATGATCGCACACGCAAATATTACGTCAATTTATGATTTTTCCATATAAAAAAACTCACATTTTCCTGAGATAGCTCTGACCTTATAAGATATATGAGCTATTGGAGAAATGGCTGCAGTGGAAACAAATCTGATGGTTTGGCCAACTCATTGTACTGGACACAGACGCAGGAAAAGATTGGAACTCAAAAACACTTCCTAAAAGCTCAGGCTTCCAAGAAAAACAGCCATATATACTATGAACGAGAAACGGACATAGGCATTAACATAAGTGAAAGCTCTGGACTGGGTCTGACTGTGCCAGGGTGGAGCGGATGGGCTGAAATTACAGGAAAATAACAGCCTAAGTACATAAAAATCTCAGACAGGGTTCCCACACCTTAGTTAACTTCAAATTCAAGGACCTTTCAAGGACTTTCCAGGTCCAATACCCTCAAATTCAAGGACTAAATTTGGGGACACATTTTGAATGAGAGCAAGGTTACATCGTGTTACCTTTTAAGGTACATTGTTACAGTTCTCTTTCGAGGGAACTTGTGCTGCGTGTGACACTTTGGGGACGCCTCGAGGGGTAAGTGTGCATCTGAATGTGTATATCAAATTCAACCAATGGTGAGGCTTAATGACAAAGACAGGGTGACGCGGGAGCCAGGAAGTATTTAGCTATCTGAAATATTGCCAAAGACAGTGTTACAGGGACACAGGAAGTATGGCAAGGGAGACACAGCGTCTCGTTCCCTTTTCAGGGAACAACAGTTGGGTGATTCTCACGAAAACTTGGTTTTAAAAAGTCAAGCATGAAAATGTAAAAATTGCTTAAATGTACTTTTTTTCCCACCAGACATTGAAAAACAAAGTCTGGAGTAAATGGGAACATTAATTTAAAAACTTTTACTTATCATTTAACACTTTTTGTAACATAATTTAAAAAATTAGTCCTAACAGTCAGAAAACATCAACACTGACATATTTTCAAAATGACATGACAAACCTGAAAGAACATAATTTGGAGATTCTGCACATGCATTTAAAAGCAAAGTATTATGCTTCTATTAATTAAATTAACATTTAATAAGCATCTGTTGCGGTAATGATAATCAAAATGTCGTGTAAGCATTCTGACAACACAATATTTCAAATTAACTGTAAAAAAATGATCTTACCTGGTAGCCATCTTGTAGTAACTGGTCCATGTGCTTGGTCACTCAAAATTAAACTTTATTAAAATTCTGTATGTGTGCTTAAACTGTTCTCAAAAAGTGTTGCAGAGGATGAGAACATCAGGCATGTACACATCATTTTCCTAATTTTTCTTCATTATTATTATACATGAATATTCAGTAAATATTTTTTCTGTCATCTAAAGTAGTAAAGCAAAACATCCATTTATTTTTTTTTCTTAATATTTTTGTGTTAATTTGATTAAATTACAACATAACGCATGTTCAAACACAGCCGGACACATTGCGGTAATGAGAATTTCAGCAGAAAATGAGAGTAAATTTACAATTATAAATTCTTATGTTGAAATCACACATTGTGCAAGGTAGAACACAGTATTGTGTTAATTCTGATGCTTTTTAATGTTACTATATTACACATTTTAAAGCTAAAATCATTAGTGCCGTGGTGTTTCAATGGTTTCGTGAGAATCACCCAGTTACATAAATAATCCGAGACGTTTTCATGTGTCAAACACAACTATGCAAAAAAGCATTTTGGTATGAATCTACATTCGCATACAGAAGATATAAGCATTTTAAGCAAACAGTTTAGCACGTGTGCTTAAAAAGTCTAGAATTTTTATGATATTATCCTACACTACACAGGGAATAATATGGATTTTTTTTCAGAAAACGTCTTGCATAAAATAGATTCAAGCACTTTCAATGACCTGTATCTATGTATGTTATTTTCAAAAACTTCCCAGGGCTTGAATTTTTTTCCTCAGATTCACAAATTTTCAAGGATTTCAAGGACCCGTGGGAACCCTGCTCATAAAAGTACCATCCTTTATGTGTGAAGATTTCTGTTCAAGTTGTGACGTATTTGTGAACCGAGATGAAATGCCTGAGTTAACGTGCAGCGTGTTGGGACAAGACCAACCATATAGAAACAAGATCTGTAATCTGGTTTAAAATGTCTAAAATCAACACAACAGTTTGTGGTTTTATAGCTCATGTCTGTTAAAAATGTCAGGCTTGGATAATTAATAATGGACCAAAATTATTAATGACTCTTCATTTCGCTCTACAATCAGATGTCCTAAAACCACCTGACACCAACAGGTTTACATCTGTGTGAGCAAAGCCTTTATTCTAAAGGAAATTTTGGTTGGGTTAGAATAAAAGCAGATGAAACCAGAATCCACTGGAGTCTGTACATATTTAGATTTTTCTGCTGTTGTTAAATCACACAGCCGCAGTCACGTGGAAATCCATCATTTTCTTGTACAAGAACATCTGAGCATTCATCGCTTTTAATATGACAGATGTGTTGTAAACTTTAATGGTTTAGGAATCCATAGTTAAATTTTAACAGACCAGGGATAGTCAGTGGCAATTATCATGGCTCACCACAGTGGGAATGATTGACAGATGCCAGACATTCCAATGGATTCAACATGCTGTTTTAAGCAAAATATTTATATGTGTTAAGATATTTAAATGGGAAATTCATTAAATCCAATAGTAGGTGCAGACTTAAAGGTGCAGTGTGTAATTTTTAGAAGAATCTCTTGACATAAATGCAAAATATTATACCAAACTATATGGTCGGGGGTGTATAAAGACCTTTCATAATGCACCGTTATGTTTTTATTACCTTAGAATGAGATGTTTTTATCTACATACACCGAGGGTCCCCTTACATGGAAGTCGCCATTTTGTGCCAACATGTTTCTACAGAAGACCTTAACGGACAAACTTTTTTACTAAGTTGTCTCCAACGATGACATGTATGTCCGATGCGGCTAACGTAACTCCTCAAGGCGTTTCAAAAGCAAGGGGATAGCAGTGGACTGAGCCGTTGGTTGCCATGCGCAACCTCACCACTAGATGCCGCAAAAATGTACAAACTGCACCTTTAATAGTATGATAAAGTATATACAATAAAAGTAATATTATATAATTTAAAATTAGCACTCACCAGGCAAATAAGAATAAACAGGACTGGCGAGTTTATGAAACTGTCAATCGCCAGTTGGCCGGTGACATTTTTATAAATTTTAAGGCACAGTCCAAACGGGTGTTGTTGATTTCATGCAGTGCTCCAAAGACTGATCGGTGATGATGACATCATGGTACAGAGAGAACGTATCAAGAACAGGGCTTATGAATCGCTTTTTAGAACGAAAACAGAAACATGATGTGCAAACATTACAAACTCATGACAGTGCTCAGCATTTCATTAAAAATAAATTAGAGAGACTGGCTTGTATGTAAATGTCAGGAGGATGATGTGATGTGACTGAAGACTCCTAAAAATAAAGGTGCTTCATGATGTCATAGAAGAACCTTTTCCGTCTAAATGATTCTTTAAAGCCCCTTTAACATCTGAAGCACCTTTCTGCTTCACAAAAGGTTCCTTACGGTGATAAAAGGTTCTTCAGATTATAGAAATGTATAAAAAAAACCAAATGAACCAAAAAAGGTTATTCTATGGCTTTGCAACGAAGAACCTTTTAAGCACCTTTATTTTGAAGAGTTAAAGGCAGATATCAACCTAGCTAGCATGAATTTACAAAAAAACAATATATTTTTACAGCATTTATAATGTTGATATAAGTGTTAGTTGATCATTGTCTGTTCAAGTTAGTTTATGGGCATCAACTTATATTTAAAGTTGAAAATGTTTAGGTTAATGTTAATTAACATGTACTAAAAGGCTCATTATATGCAGTATGCTACACATTCGTTTTCATTCATACTTCTGCGCCGTTGTTCATGTCAATGTGCAATTACACATGCAGACAGCAATGGTGGCCGGTGACTTCTTTTTTCGAGGGCGCACGATGCGAAATTTTTCACAACATGTATGTAGCCCATTATGTGTGTGGTTTGTCATTTCAAAATATGTGTTCGGCACGTCGAGTGATCCTATGTGCATCACGTGTCTTGTCAAAATAAGTGCCTGTTGCAGATGCGTCTAAAGGGTTTATGATAAAACGCTCGCGTTTGCCAGATACTCGCATTATCTCATGCGTAATCAGAGTTTACTGTTAAGGGAGTGTCTTGCATATATTTTGTGAAGGTGAGCGTCTCTTTTATCATAAATGGTTTTGACGCGTGTGCAGCAGGCACTAATTTTGACAATACACATGATGCATGTGGTTCACATGGCACAACAAACACATATTTTGAAAATACAAGCAACACGCATGACACTCCGGCAGACAGTATCCATAGCTGTGTCCCAATTCAAGGGCTGCAACCTTATAAGCATGAGACCTTAAAAGGTGAGCACTTGGTGTGTCAAGGTGGAAGCCTCAGAAGTTCGCGAAGAGAACTGAAATGAGACGGTCTAAACCTCGGAGGACCCATAATTGGCGTCACCTGCTGCATGCGCCCACCGCACCTTTCAGCAGGACACAGCGGGGACGTTTCTGACTTATTAAAATAAATATGAAATCGGAAAAATATTTATTTTAGAAAATATGACACGTTGATGTAGATTAAACTATTCAACAGTTTATCAAATTAATCAACCTTAGAAATATACGCAACATAAAAAGAATAATATTAACATAAAACATAACTTATAATACTAAAACAGT
This sequence comes from Misgurnus anguillicaudatus, assembly GCF_027580225.2. Taxonomy (NCBI): domain Eukaryota; kingdom Metazoa; phylum Chordata; class Actinopteri; order Cypriniformes; family Cobitidae; genus Misgurnus; species Misgurnus anguillicaudatus. The sequence continues at coordinate 27,561,957 of NC_073352.2, read as the reverse complement.
GACAAGAAAAAATGTTTTCTGATAAATACACTTTTATTTAATAAAGGTTTTAATTGTTTATTTTAGAATATCCACCCATTATATGCAGCCGTTGCATACGCGCAATGACTCTTGGGATATCCTCGGCTGTTAAGGATCCATTTATTCTATCCTTAAAAGCGCGGAGAAATGAGGACGCATTTTGAGGCTTCATTTTAAGCATCCTTTGAATTGGGACGGCCTTACTAACCTCAAGTCGCACTGCTGTGACGCAATCGGTCTTAAAATACATCCTTAGAAGGTCGCAGCCTTTGAATTGGGACACAGCCCAGCCCATATGTATGTGTTACCCACAAAAGCTGCACGCTGTAGACTACTATATAGGGTTTGCGTCTGTGCATAGGCTATGCCGTACAATCGACACATTGTCAGTTCGGGTTAACTAATGAAGCAAATTAATTTTAATGCATAGTACTGTGTTGCATAGAGTTACTTAAATCTGTTTAGTTACAGTTAACTGGAGAGTAAAAAAAATATCTATGCCCGATAAATTTTCTTAAGTCACTGGCCATTGGCAGGTGTGGCAAAAAGTTAGTTTTAGGCCCTGTGATAGATACAAGTCATATCAACATAAGTTTTTATGTTACTTAAATTAAGTTAAACAATTCCAACTTTGTTTTGGAAGCTATATTAACTCATCACTATTCAAACCTTAAAATAGTAGGCTGTAGGCATGGGCTGGTTACCGGTTTCAAGGTATACCAAGGTTTTAAACAGTCGAGGTTTCAAAACAACTAACATGTTCTGTAATACCCTATGCAAGGTATGAGCAGGGTTTACACAAAATGTATTAAATTATTAAGTCATGTAATTTACATTTAATATATATAACAAAAATATTTTTTTGAAAGAAAATTATAATTTAAAGGCTTTATTTTCACCCAGCATACATGTTGCTTAAAAATAAAATGTACACTCTAAAAAATGCTGGGTTGTTTTTAAGCCAGGGCTGGGTCACTATTGGACAGAACACACTGCCGGGTTAAAACGACAATAACCCAGCAATTGGGTTAAAACAACCCAGCAGTTGGGTCATTTTTAACCGAATTGCTGGGTTATTGTCAATCAACCATGTTGAAACAACCCAGCAGTTGGGTTAAAATAACTCGGCAGTTGGGTCATTTTAACCCGGCAGTGTGTTCTGTCCAATAGTGACCCAGCCCTGGCTTAAAAACAACCCAGCATTTTTTAAAAGTTTTTGTTTGTATACGTCTGAAAATAACACATTTTAGTGTTTCAATGGCAAAAACGCAATACTGTGAAACCGTGGTATTTTTACTTGAGGTTATCATACCGCCAAAATCTCATACCGGCCCACGCCTAGTAGGCTATGATGGCTTGAACCAAGTTAATTAAACTTAAGGCAGTACTGTTATTTACACTGTTTGAGTTCTGCAGCAGTGGAAACATGACTTCATTGACAGATGACGTTACACTGGTTCAAATTGTGAATGTCTCTGGATTCAAACATTGTTGGAAACATTTGAGATAATGCAAGTGAACAAAACATACGTAAATATAAATATAGAAGTCTTTGGGAGGGATTTTTGGCTACTTTAATGCAACAAATCATCATATTATGCCTGTAAGGACAACAAATTTAACTGATGATGTAATGCAGAACTGAGATCAGTCAGGGTGGTACTGTTTTCAGCAGAACACATAATAACAGTCTGGACAGAATCAATGCTACACACACACACACACACACACACACACACACACACACACACACACACACACACACACACACACACACACACACACACACACACACACTGGTTTCCATGTTTTGTGGGGACATTCCATAGACCTAATGCATTTTATACTGTACAAACTGTATATTCTATTCCCCTAACCTACCCCATTCCCTAACCCTAACCATCACAGAAACCCTTCTACTACTTCACATTTTCAAGAAACATCATTCCGTTTGTTTATACGCGTGTTTCCTCATGGGGACATCAAAATGTCCCCACAAGGTCACAAAAACACTGGTATTCCTATCTTTGTGGGGACAATTGGTCCCCACAACGTGATAATTACCAGGTACACACACACACACACACGACCCTTACAACCAGAATGAACCTGTATGAGGGAAATATAAGGATTTTAAAGTTCACACCTTAAAGAGAACAATAAAGGTCAAACATGCAGGGTATATAAGCTGAGTCAGACAGTGGGGTTACGCTGCACACGTCCTGTTACTGAAACACTACAATTTGAACCTTCTAAAAGTGACTTCCTATCAGTAGCTTGGAGTGTGTGTGGGGGGGTACCAGTCGCCGGTTAAGATAAAAAAAAATCTAAAAAATTACTAGCACAGTTTTATATATTTTTGTTCACAAGTGTACTTACATTATCTCTGATGTTTTTTAACAATGTTTGAATACAGAGATTTTCCTTTATTTCTAATTTTTTAATTCTTAATAAATCTTACTATATATATATGTTTTCATTAAGGCATTTTTGTAAAAACAAGTTATATTTCCTAATTAAAGTCTAGTCCTGGCTTAAGCTAATTCTTGTCTGGGAAACCACCCCCATATGTACTAATAATATACATTTGTAATTGTATATATTATAAAAGTTATTAATAATATATTTTTTAATATTATAAATTACATAACATCTAGTCAGTATATATTTACACTTAGTAATACTACTATACGTTCTTATATTACAAAATCGGCAAACCCAACAATGGTCTTATCAAAAATGTTTTATTCAATCATTTTTTAACACTTGGTACTATGACTGTTACCCAAAATACAGTCTATTAAGCATTGATATTGCAATAAGGAATGAAAAGTGCAGGGAATATACATGAAAGAAAACATACTGGAAATTGAAGCAACTTTAGTTCAAGATCAGGAAACTGTGGCGCCATCTGCTGCTCACATTGAGCACGTACAGCTCAATAGCGTATCGTGTTCTCATGCGAGTTTATCAAGCTCTATTAAACCTGCATTTTACTACATGTAAAACAACCACAAGCAATATTTAATGTCTGAATACTGTTTCTTACTTAAATACACTTTCTGAAATTTCTGGAAACTTTGGATTGAACTACTGTAAACGAAACTTGGCGTAATCTTATTTCTATTTTATGGTGAGTTTCATTAGCATCTACATATTTTATGAAGATATAATGTATTTTTACGCTGACCGTTTAATAGCAAAAAAAAGAAGCTTGTGATACATTAGATTTGGTCGATCATGTCTGGGCAGTGGCACTAGCATTCAGGAATCAAAAATGAGCTGCTGCCACCTGCTGGATGACACACAAAACTACAATTGATAACTTATTAACACATTAACTAGTACTATGACAAGCACATATCTATTAATTTATTAAATTGGTATTTTAAAAGTAACGATTATTAAACTGTAAATAAAACTACTGTGGAGATCAATACAGGGCGCAAAATATCAGTTAATGGGTAGGCTAAGCCAAGGCAAATTTAATGAAATGTATAAATAAAAACCTGTATAAAATCTTGACCAACCGTTTGTTGAATTTTGTTAGGAGCACCAGGACAAAGAAAGGTGACTGTTTCTACTCTTAATATTACTAACACTTCGAACCTTAAGAAGAACTATAGGTCACAGCATTAAGTGACCTCTGACCTGTTGATAAATCGTGTAAAGGTGCCCAATATATTTTCAAATATAATTTTTAAATATTTCAAAATATACAAAAAAATGTAAATATTTTGAAATATGTTTACAAAAATGTATTTTTCACCAATATAGTTTTGTGCATTTTTTGTATATTTTAAAATATATTTTGTAGAAACAAATTAAGAGTTTCGTTGCAAAACGAGATAAATCCATTTTTTAACATTTTTGTCAAAACATGTTTTATATTATGTTATCATGTTATTATTTTGTTTTATGGTGCTACTTAGCTGTATTTTTTTAGTTATGAAGGTTTAAATCAAAACAAAGCAACTGCAGTTGAATTGAAATTAATTGAAATGCAGAACCAAAAAACGAGATTTCTGAACAATTAAAAAAACGGTGGTTATCTCGTTTTGCAACGAAACTCCTCATATATTTTAAAGCATTTATATTCATGTCGCATAACAGGTTTGGAAAGATTAAAATTGCTAAAATATACTTATAATTTAATATTAATATTAAATATACAATTATTATTTAATATACAAAATTTATACATTTTATAAAAATTTTTATATTTTGGCTAGGAAAATATATATCTTTTTGCTGTATGGGTTGAAAAATTAGAAATGTATTTGTTGCTATATATAGAAATATGTGTTAATATGAACTTAATATATTTTTAAATTAAAAAAAATATTTAATTAAACTTTACTTTCTACAAAATGTATTTAGCATATATTTAAAACATATTTTTGGCCAAAGAAATGTATTTTTATTTTTTAGCTGTATGGGAGGTCACAGCATCATGTGACCTCTGACCTGTTGATAAATTTGTGTCACAACACAATTAAATCATTAGATGCTATGTTAAGATGTGCACAGTGATGTATCCGTCAACAGCTTAAAAAGAATTATGGTAAGTCAACTGTCAATGTGTTTATAACAGAGTATCAAGTTTACTGGCACAAATATTACAAGAAAACTTTATCGCCCCATTCAGTACTGAGAGTCTTCACTGCCAAAACAATGCAAGAATGAACTTTACAGTGGAACAAAGCAATAGCGTCTGTAACAATCATCTCTCTCTAATTTTCTCTATTTGCTTTGTGAAACGACCACACACAATCTGACAGAGTTTAAATCCGTCAGCAGGATGTTTCACTCCGAGCAGAGATCAGCACTCCAGTCATTCCTCTGCAGTAGGGTAATATTTGCTCCTGGAAGAGTGATTGAGGTAATGTGTGTCAGAGGAACCGATCCGCAGCACACACACACACACACACACACACACACACACACACACACACACACACACACACACACACACACACACACACACACACACGCTCCTGTGATACAGAACACACTGCATGGAGATTCATAAGAGTGTGTGTGTGTGTGTGTGTGTGTGTGTGCGTGTGTGTGTGACTCCTGCGAAAGTAACAGTGCTGCTATTCAAGTGTATGACAGAGAGTTTGTTTTGGTGCCCCGGGGCCGTTAGTGAGAGAGCTCTACTGACACGCTACATTGAGTGTTATGATCCTTCATTGTGCAGAGAGCCTGTATGACTTTATTACTGTGTGTGTTTGTATGAGGACTGTGTGTTGGTGGGCTGTATGATGAACACACATATGGATCTCATCACTTATTCTCACCATACAGCTTTATCATTCAGATGCTATTTCTAAAAATACATGCAGGCCGCCATGTACGCGTTTGTAACGTCCATTTGTTTAGCAACAGACAGTCTAAAACAAAAAACGCATGCATGTTGTGGACCAAAACATGGATGTTAAAGCAAACACTCAAATGAAGTGTCCGACTGCCTTTCACACAACACAAGTACACTTCAGTCAGCGAGTGAATATATCGCAAATGGAGATGTTTCTCGTGTTTATTGTGTCTTTAAACTGGTCAGATTTCACAGCCTGTGTTTTATGTAGCTGCAGGTAATGACAGAAAAACAACACAAAGGGTCTGAGCTCAGATGAGCATTACAGTTAATGTAACACGCAGATAAATTAATCTAATATCAGTCATATTTTGGGCTGTGCTATGATCTTAAATGCCTATGGACAGTTCTTATAACATTCTCTAACAAAACCCCTTAACATTAAAGGTGCCAAAGAATGCATTGAAATAATATGTTAATTTTTTCTCTGATATCTACATAGAAGGTATGTAACTTTATTAAGTGCAAAAAATATCCAGAGACGGTTTTACAAGTCTATTTACAACCTAAGGATTTACCTTTAGAATGAAAGTAGCTCTGTGTGTGTGTGTGTATAAATAGACCGTATGTTTGAGCCTGTATCAGACAAAGATACAGATTTTGCGAAATAATCAATTATTTAGAGATTGTAAATGGATGTTTCTGGGTGGTAAGTTTGTGTGGTTTTTTTTTCAGTCTTAGGGCCCTATTTTAACGATCTAAGCGCATTGTCTAAAGCGCACGGCCCACTGTCTAAACGGGCGTGTCCGATTCCACTTTTGCTAATTTAACGACAGGAAAATTTTTATATGCGACAAGCGCACGGCCTAAAAGGGTTGTTCCTATTTTTGTAATGAGTAATGGGTGTGTTTTGGGCGTAACGTGCAATAAACCAATGAGACTCTCAGCTCTCATCCCCTTTAAAAGCCGGTTGTGCCTGGCGCCATGCCTAATCCCCTTTTAGAAAGCGGAATTTGTAAACTGAAAAACTAACTAAGTGAAGGAAGAAGACTAGCAGTTTAAGAATAATGTAAAAAAATGTGTTGTTTTCATTTTTATTAAAATTTTTATTTTTTTGGATTAAAACCTTTAAAAGGTGTTTTCTTTCAGTCATAGTAGTATAAATAGCAGGCTTTTAATTGCTGAAAATGTATTGATATCCTACATAATCATTGTAATCTCATAAAATAATTTGCAAATATGCAAGAAAAGGTTTTTACTCTAAAAAAATACCTTATTTGTAACAAACAGGAGATAAAAGAATTTACAAATGTGCGGAGAGCCGAAACGTTTCAGCACTCGGACAGCGCCATTTAAAAAAAAGCATTACTTAAAAATGTTTCTCATCTCACCATATCCAAAGGTACAGAGTCATCATACAATAAATCTGTGGGGTAGCATTAAAAAAACATTTAAAAATAGATGCATTTTTTTAAAGCAAAGCATTCATTTACTTACCAGGCTACAGGTGAAGCTGCGCCTTCTAACGTCTCATAATCTGTCCTCATTTATGTCCAAGAGACTCAATAATAATCTTTTACATGTTAATCCTTTGATTTTTTTGTATTTTAAAATGTTTATGTGCTGCTGCACATCCCTGTGATAAGCAAACGCGCGTTGTCATCCCTTTTATAGGCACATAACAAGCTCATTAAAGGTGCAGTGTGTAAATTTTAGTGGCATCTAGTGGTGAGGTTGCGAACTGCAACCAACGGCTAAGTCCACTGCTCACCTCTCACTTTTGAAACACATAGAGAAGCTACAGTAGCCGCCATCGGACAAACATGTCATCGACAGAGACAACTTAGTAAAAAGGAATTTTTTGTCTGTTAAGGGCTACTGTAGAAACATGGCTGCACAAAATGGCGGCTTCCATGTAAGGGGACCCTCTGTGTATGTAGATAAAATGCCTCATTCTAAGGCAATAAACACATAACGGTTCATTATAAAAAGGTCTTTATACACCCCTGATAATATAGTTTTGTATATTATTTTGCATTTCTGTCAAGAGATCCTTCTAAAAATGACACACTGCACCTTTAACTAACAAAAAAATATTGCGCCATTGACTTTGGACTAGGTTTTAGTTGGTCAATGGCATAGTCTATTTTAGTTGCCTCAAAATAGCAACGCGCCAACAATGCGCCTGAACACACCTCGTTTTCAGACCAGAATGCCCTTGGGCGCAAAACTGGGTGCAAATGCATTTGTTATTTAAACAAGGTGAAACTAAGCATGAAACTAGCAAGAGACACTTGCGTCGCGCATTGCGCCGGGTGTAGAGCCCTTAATCTGCAAATTGTAACGTCAATCCTAGAACTTCAGCCTAAATGCTAGCATTTAACGCTAACTCAGCAGTCACAACTTTGTTTTTAGCATTGTAATAACTTTGTACTTAATTAAATGTGTAATTTACTGTTGGGGCGTACATCTTGACTGTGATGTCACAGTTGGTGTTATGTTAAGATTGGCCTTTTTTCAGCAGTCTTTTGCATGCGTGAGGTTTACATAAGCAGGAGGAAACAATCGTGTGTTTGAGGCTCATGATATGTCATTACCATGTATGTACACAACTCTTATTATTCATCTATGCATTCTACGGCACCTTTAAATCAAACCTGTTTCCAAGCAGGCCTTAGGTCACAGAGCGAGAGTTCCAGGGGAATGAAACAATCCAATATACAGTATAGTGTCAAATCATCATGTGAAGATCCACAGTCTGTTTTAAGAGTCCACACACTGAACTAAACTGGGAGCTTGGCTTTCAATTGTGTATGTGTGTGTGGTATATTCAGTGGGTGGTAAGCCTCTCTCTTCTCTTCTTCATGGATGAAGTATTATAGCTTTGACCGTCACAGCAGCTGCAGAGTTTCGGCTCAGAGAAAAGCATGAGGCTGTCTGATGTGCTGCCTGCTTTACAAATAAACGTCTGTTTCTGTGAGATCTTTGCAGGCAGGTATCAGACCGAAAATTGCCTGAACTGTGCTTTTCACAGAGTCTTTCTACAGAATATCCTTGGACTGGCGATATTAAACATTACTGGCTATATAAACAGTGGTTTAGATCAGTGGTTCTGAAACTTTTTCAGCGTGCGGCCCACTTTGTATACGGTGCATTCCTTCGCGCCCCCCCAAAGAAAATTAAAGAAAAATTTGTGCTAAAACGTAACATTTTAATTTAACAAAAAATATTAAATTATACAAAGTAGTGCTGTTGGTTAATAGACTTATTTTTTTAGGTTTAATTACACAGAATTCATGCTAAATTTATGTATTTAAAAAATGTCATAAAATAGGGCCCCCCTGGCACCATCTCACGGCCCCCCTGGGGGCCCCGGCCCCAAGTTTGAGAACCACTGGTTAAGATGACCTACATTTAACATTGTGCCTAAAAACAAGAGGGAAAGTAATACGATTTTAGTTTCAGTCTAGGGCTACTTTAACACTGTTGCCAGGCTGACTTTAATGTTCGCAGGTTAAAGCTTTGAACTCTGCCAAAAATGCAGATTTGACCTCCAGAACTCGATTTTTACTGGAGGCCCTCTCGACACGAGTCGCAATTGGGCGGGTTTTGCTGTGAAAACCTGGCAACCCTGGTTCCAGCGTGTGGAGCCTGAAGGCCGTGTGTGACGTTAGCAGATTGGCCGATCCATTGACCTGTGAGTGACGGAAAAACATCTCAGTTGAACTGAGCTCTGGGAACGACCCACTATCACAGAGGCAAAGATCAGAGGTCGAATGAAAAATACATCACAAGGATGTGGGAGTAAGTAATGCGTGTGAATGTCTGCGGACCGCACGGGCTCACAGACTGCAGTCTGCAGGTGACAACTTACAAGAGTCAAGTAGGCAAATATTTCTGTCCACACTTAAAACAAATACTGTGTGTGAGATCTGTCCACCAAATTCAGTGGAACAGCACATGAGCTTAAATCAACCATTTCAATCCTCACCGCTATACTGCACACTTACTAAATATAAAACACACAACTATCTACAAAAACTCTGATCAATTCTTGAGAAATGTTTGTTAATGAGATCTTTTGATTATTTATTTTCACAAATCAGTACAAGGCCCTGATGAGGTCTCATGGTCACACTTTTTAGGTAGGAACATCTGAAAAGCAATGGACATCACCAAAAATGTAATATTAATATGTGATTATTCTTATCTATAGGAGCTGTTTTCCTTTCATGCTAATGTTTAATATGATTTCAGATTAGTTCAGACTGACAGAGAATATCAAAATAAAAGACATGATCCTACTGTGTGATTGACAGCCACAGAGAAAGAAAGAATGTGTTTAAGAAAAACAGAACCTGTGTGTGTGTGTGTGTGTGTGTGTGTGTGTGTGTGTGTGTGTGTGTGTGTGTGTGTGGCTGGACTCTTGACTCGCTAAAGTTCATCTTCAAAACAATGACATTCCCTGCGGCGATTGTTTAGTCTCTGCTTAGCCAGACCACAATTCTCTCCCTCTCTCTCTCTCTCTCTCTCTCTCTCACGCACGCACGCACGCACGCACACACACGTGTCTTAACTTTTGAATGACCTGAGATATCAGATCTAAAAACAGATGCCACTAGAGGGTGCTGTGATCACAGAGAGAGAGAGAGAGAGAGAGAGAGAGAGAGACAGATGGAGTTCTGAAAGTTTTAGAAAGATCTCCATATCTGTCACACTTCAAGCAGTGGTGAAGAACATCTACATCTGTGGTCTCCAACATCGTGCCCGCCAGAAGTCTGTGAGTCGCCCGCCAAAGCACATTCTATAAATAGCCTCAATTTTTATATTTATTTATTCATTTTTTTATAAATAGCTTGACAACGTTTATGTATGTTAACATTTTAAACAATGATAAAACATCAACAAGTAAAACTAAAAAGTTTTAAGAACACTGTATTAAAAAAGTATCCCTCCATTGTGGTAGCACTTGCTCACAAAAAGGTTGGAGACCCCTGATCTACATGCACCACTGAGCTTCATCACTTCATTAATAATCTAACATCTTAACCAATAACTTTTAAACATTGTCCAACAAATAATCTAGTCAAAGTCTGATCCCAGCAAATAAACAAACATTCAGGAAAAAAATTAAATTATTTATTCATACACACAAAATTAAAAAAACTCTACTGAGAAAATCATCAATACAGTTGATGACTGTTTTTTTACAAAATAAGAAAAGGGAGAATTATAAAACCCAAACCTAAAGTGATTCAAATGCTCCAATAAAAACACTTTAAAAAGGACATTTCACAAGACTTTTTAAGATGTAAAATAAATCTTTGGTGTCCACTGAATACGTATGTTAAGTTCTAGCTCAAAATACCATATAGATAATTTATTATAGCATGTTAAAATTGCCACATTGTAGGTGTAAGCAAAAATGTGTCCTTTTAAATGCAAATGAGTTGATCTCTGCACTAAATTGCAGTGCTGTGGTTGGATAGTGCAAATTAAGGGGCGGTATTATCCCCTTCTGACATTAGAAGAAGAGCCAAATTTCAATGACCTATTTTTCACATGCTTGCAGAGAATGGTTTACCAAAACCACAATGGTTTATTATGGAAAAATCTGATTTTCATGAAATGTCCCCTTTAATCAATAAGACTAAGATAAATGTTAGCCAGTCTAAACCCAGTTAAATATAATTATATGTATTCCACATAAAATCATCTTACATAAAGTTCTGTCCTTCATAACCAATAGAGTTTAATGGTAACAACGATCATAGTTAGCTCATGATGCTTTTGGGAAACGCACCCCAGACCGATAAACACACGTATACAGTCCGGAAATTAATGTTGGGTCGCGTAACTTTGCTTTGTAACAATGCATAATTGTTTATGTTAGAAAGCAGCTTTACATGAAATGTAAAAGAAAAATTAAAAGAAAACACAGAAAATTACAATTAAAGGCTGTTCGTGGCTGTTGTTATGTGTTGGTTAACTTAATCCTACCTAATTTAGCCTGACTCATTTTCTTATTACATCCTTTAAATCTACTTTTTTAAGTAAGGAATAATTGACGACGGGCCGTTGAATTATTAAAAAAATAATGCACACCCGAGGTGGTGATGCGACCACAACACGAAACTATGTGTGCATTATTTTTAATAATTCAATGGCCCGGAGTCAATTATTCCGCTTATACTATGGTTACCACACCTCAAGACATCAATCACATAATATATTTCAAAGGATTTGTCTGGTTTTCTATTGTGAGTAGGAATAATTCTTTTGCGTCTCATCCAACGGCTATTTTGTTTGCTCCAAAACGTCATTTTAAAGCTGGCAATGGAGGCTTGAGTCGTTGATAGCATTCTAATGCAGTTATTAACGAAGTTATAAGAAAGAGAGAGACACAGAGAGAGAAAGAAAGAAAGAGAGAGAGAGAGATTGTGTGAACAAGGCTACTTCTGTGCGTCTCTAAACAGTGCTGTTATTGCCTCGGAAAATCGTCTGTCATGTTGTTTTTGTTAGTCCGTTATTACAGTTAACTAAGTGATATGGAACTGTAATGCGGTCAAGAGAGCTGCCTGGAACTACGTTCGCCATGCGTTTCCCGGAAAATGATTGCACACCTCAGAATGTTTATCAGCCAATCAGATTCAAGCATTCAACGGACCCGTAGTATAATAAGAAATAATCCACTACAACGCATTAATGCGCAAAGTGATTTGGTTCAGGTGTGGTACAATCTTATTCTTAACGTCTTATATATGTGTTATATCACAATTGGTTTGTTCTGTTGCAGCTCTATGGGACTGAAGGTAACTTCAGGGAACTTTTGAGGCTCCATGATCCGCCAAAAACTGTTGGGCCATCAATCAGAATCGGCTGCTTTTTGGTTTAATTTTAGCTGATCTGTTAGTGACACAAAGCTGTTAGCATATAACAGTCATTAGAAAAGTCTTGATGCTATTTTCCTTTCCTCCTGTCTCAGTATAATACATGATACAGTACAAAATTAAATCTTATTTGAAACAAAAACAACTTTTGATGCCACAAGAATATTGCATAAGTATTATGCAATGAATAGTTACAGATTTTTTGTTTGTTTCTGTAAGGCCAGTGTGATCTGTTAAAGTCCCCATGAAACAGATGTAGTGATTGTCTTATTTTCCCCATGGTGACTTATTTGGAGTGAAATAGCTTCTGAAATGAAAAAGGTAGGGCGGGATTAGAATTTCGTCCATTGAGAACTGATGGGATCGTTTGAAGTTGGGTCATGTTGCTATTTGCTAATCTCTTCGAATTTTTTTCCCAGACCCCGCCCACCTGCCATATCATATGACCGTTTTTGATTAAAGATTATGAGGGCACATGAATTGTTAATAAAATAATAAATCTCACAGATAAGTAATTTGTAAAAAAAACCCCATAATATTCCAAAACAAATTACAGTTTTTTGTTTCAATTGTATTGTGACTTTAACAAGCAAATATCTTCCATGTACTCTTTCATTCTTTCTTTATGTTAAAATAAAATTTCAGGGATTGGATAAGACATGAGGGGCACATTTAAGTTCAAACTGGCGCGCAACGTTTTGCCACGGTTTCCGGCTTTAACGCCATGTTTTCTGGAAACGCACCAGTGCGCAACAGGGTTTGAGATTTCTCTTGTTTGGTGGGAGTGTCAGACCTGCAGTCCAATCAGCAGCAACATCTTGGTCTAGCTGTGTTTTGGTCACTTTTTAAGCTGGACTAAGCTGGACAGGCTGGGAGGACCATCTTAAACCAGCTCCTGCCACCTTAAACTAACTTAAAACCAGCTACCAGCTTATACTGGTCTTAGCTGGATTTTTCAGTAGGGGGAAACACTGTTACTGTGGTAACAAATGATCTGTTTCCGTCATGACTCTACAGCTAATGAACAGTGACGTTGATCCGTCACTCCTGACACGAGCTAACAGCTGAACCAACAGCGAGAGTTAAACGCGTCCGTCTGCACGATTTTCCTGTGTGACGTTCAGCACTAATAAACTCTGAATTGCGGAAACACAAATGATTGACGGGCGTAATTACATCGTGAGTGGCGGAAGAGAGCATGCGTGCATTAAAATTATTAATGACAAAATTTGAAACGAATCGTCACATCCAATCCCTACAAAATGAAGATTTTACCTGTAGAGCAGAAAAAATAACACTTTTATTATCTCCAACAAACTTTGGATGTTTTCATTGAAATGTCTTTAAATCCAAGGTCAAAGGTCAATATCCATGCTTTTATTCAATGGGAACTTAGCTGGCTCCACAGTATCTGAGGTAAATATATAAACACAAAATCTATATAAATATATTTTATATGCTGTTGACCGCAGATTACCAACATGGCCTAATAAATCAATAGCTGGTCTCACAGCTTGTTATTACACTGTTAGACATTTTCAAGGATGTTGAAAACACTGTTGCCAGTAGGCTACTGTAAATAAGATTTACAGTACTAAACTGTAAATTTTACAGTATCTAAATGCTACTGTAAATATGTAATACAGTCACAGTGTAATACGTAAAAAACCCAGGTTTACAGTATACTACTGTATATACTACTATTCTTTTCATTTTTTATACATTAATTTGTACTATAAATAATGAGAAAATTCCCATAATGCAAAGCGAATTACAGTTATTTACTGTATAAATTGTTTACAGTATTATATTGGGTGATATACAGTAAATAACTGTAAAAATTACAGAAATGTCTAACAGTGTAGTTGGTGTAGCAAGCTGGTCTAGCTGTGTTTTGGTCACTTTTTGAGATGGTCTAGCTGGATGTAGCTGGTCAGGCCCGAAGACCAGCTGACTTACCAGCTTGACCAGCTTTGCCAGGCTAGGAGGACCAGCTTAAACCAGCTGGATTTTTCAGTAGGGTGACCAATCACAATGAAGTATTCTAGAGATCTGATGAATGATCCATAATTGATGGGTGTTTGTGTAGTTGTGTCAGTGTCCAGCAGGGGTCAGCGTGTCTCTCCTGAGGTTGGCTCAGTTCAACAGTTGTGAAATGACTCTGTAATACTCTTGAGTTTTTCTAAGTATTTTTCTGCTTGGCTTTGAGTGGCAGGTCTTACTGTTTTCCTTGTTAATATCCTGATTCTCATGCCGCTGTGTTCCGGTAAAGACATTAAAGTCTGAACTGATGTAGTGGTTTTGACGGGGAAGCAGAAGTTTTGCTTTATTTGTGTTCAAATTACTGAGGGGAGTTTCAGCTCGTGGCTCGGCTGATCCTTATGAAAATATTTGCTGCACTTTGACTGTTTATCAGGCTAAAAATATTGGCAATGTTTATCATGATGTCAACGTCGCTCACAGGAAACACGCACACTCACACACAGAGTTGAAAACTAGTTTCATTCATGGATTATTCAGTTAGGTTGGATTTAACATGATCCTGAATTGTTTTAATCTTTAGTGCTCGAGTTGTTGTCATGGAAACAAGTCTGTGAGCTCTAGCGGTTTATTTAACATAACATAATTAGTTTGTGGCTTTATACGTTTTTTTCTGTTTTATTTAATTTGCTCTTATGTATTTCTAACTTCTTTATATTCTTCTAAAATGAGCTTGTGCTTAATGCACGGTTCAGACTTTTTTTGTCTTTAATGTCAGTGCTGCACGATCAATAATCGTTAGCTTGTGTTTGATGTCATTGAGACGGAGGAACTAGTGACGGACTTCTATAAACCACACAATACAAATATTAAAGGGATAGTTTACCCAAAAATGAAAATTCTGTTTGTGGACCTCATTCACTTCCATAGTAGGAAAAAGAATACTACAGAAGTAAATGGGGTCCACCAACAGTTTGGTTACAAACAGTTCTCACAATATCTTTGTGTTCATCAGAACAAAGGAATGTATACACGTTTGTAACAACTTTAGGGTGAGTAAATGATGACAGAATTTTCATTTTTGTGTAAATTATCCCTTTAAAGCAAAAAAAAAAAAAATCAACATAACTTTCATGTAGTACATTCCTTCCGCTGGATAAAATAGTCCCTGACCGACTGTGGACAGTAACGAATGTGTCACATATGTTTACATTGCTAAGCGTGCTGTACACAAAATTATTGATTACAGTCGTCATAGATGTGTTTTATCATAAATAAACCATAGCTATTGACCAATCACAATCAAGGACTGCAACTGTTTTTAAAGCTGTTAATTTAAGAGCATGATTAAAAAAATAATCAAATGCTATTTATTGTCGGGATGTCGCGAAACGTCTGGTGTATTATACGTGTACTATACAAGATAAAGCAAATCACCCAGATATTGTCTTTACTTAAATAATGAAGTAAACATCACTTAATATTTTGAGTTTTGGACATATATTTCATTTAACTTTTAAGTGTATGAAATTCATTAAACTCAATTCGAGTGAAGTGAACTTAAATTATCAGTCATGTTGCAAGGAATATACCCATAATCCTTTGTGCCTGAATATTTTTTACTATTTATGCTTTTTCACAGAATAAGAACTTGTTAATAAAATGTCAAAAGCTTTAAGCTCTTACATTATTAATGGTGTTTTGTTGTAAAGCATAATTTTCGGAAGTCACCGTTCAGGTGATCAGTGTCTACTTACATGAACCCTGTTCAGCACATTTTATTATATTCCTCTCTACAGTACTGACAATTCTTGTCAAAAACACAGTTTTGTGTTTGTTTATGTGGAGAATCAAGTCTATTCAATGATTTTGTGTTATTATACCATTTATACAACTAAAATTTATATAAATTATTATATAAATTAACATTAGAAAATCTTTGAACTTCGTTAACTTAGTGGAGATGCTGGACAGATCAATTGATAATACAAATAATTTTAAGTTAAATCAACTTCAATTTTAGGTTTACTGAACTTGCTGAATTACAGTATATTGTAATTATTGAAATTTTAGAATAAATGTACTCTTGTTGTAGTTCACATTACTTTTTTTTTTTAAATAATTTTTAAGTAAATTCAACTTCCGCGTTTACATTGCACATGACAAAGGATCGTGGCAAAATCAGGGTAAAACCATGCAGTCTGTAAGAGTCATGACTACTCAATACATCTATTCAACACAGAAACGTGTTTCATCTTTCCAGATTATCTCATCAAAATTCCCAAACATTTTGGAAAAATGTATTACATTAACAATGTATTAGTCTGATAAAAAACGTGTTACACCTTTCTTTATCCAGATCACTCCTCCAGGTCCTTAAAGTATAAACTCACACTTCAAACAGTCAGTGTATAACAAAATATCACAGCGGAAAGAAACACAGCACATTTATCGCACATGGTTGAAAAGATTAAAGACTTGCTTTGAAATGATAAAACAATAGATACACCGTTGAAAATAAAGACATAAATGTTTGTGATTAATAGTTAATGTGCTGAACTACACCTGTGGTTCTTCTGCAGGAAACCTGTCAGATCTTGATAAAAACTGACAATAAAAAACACCGGCTGATTAAAATTAATAGCAGATATAATTCAGAAATGTAAGTTTTGAGAAAAGTTCCAGCAGTGTAAAATATGTTTAATATTGTATTATAAATTTATCATATCTGAATTTACCCTAGCTTGCATGAACATATATTATGTTGTCTGTGAGTAGAAATGTTCAGATTTAAATTTTTATTTTGGCAGTGGGGTTTTGCACAATTCAATTCAAATTTATTTATATAGCACTTCTCAGAATTTGGCATAGTTGCCAAGCTGTACAGAAAATACATTTCACAACAGAGAGTAGAGATGTAAGAGAAATATTATAAGTTGAAATATAAGAAGTTTGCAAATTACAGTTTATAATCATTTATATTACAGTTTATAATCATTTACATTATACAGGTCTGCTGTAAAATTCCCTTACAACACGACACAGTTACAACACAAACATATGGATTTCAGATAACAGATTAAAAATAATGATTATAAAATGTTGATGTTTACTATTCTTTATGTTTATCTATGAATTATAATTGAATCTCATACAGCATAAAGAGAGAAAGATAGAGTAGATAGATATAGATAGAGAGAGAGAGAACGACAGAGAGAGAGAACGAGAGAGAGAACGAGAGAGAGAGAGAGAGAGAGAGAGAGAGAGAGAGAGAGAGAGAGAGAGAGAGAGAGAGAGAGGTTTCCACTGCAGCCAGTGATGAATGAGGCTCTGTGTGTACATGCAGCATGTGTGTGTGTGTATGTGTGTGCATGTGTGTGTGCATGTGTAATTTGGAGATGGTGCATGTGTACATGCAGACACTTTTAATATGTCCATAAAACACAGATTGATGTGTCCTGATGTATCTACTGTATGCTTAAAAGAGACAGTGAAGTGTATGTGTGTGTATCAGTGTTCATAGTCTTGGTGTTGTGTGTTTGTAGAGTGATTCGTGGGCTGTGGGGAAGTCGCCATGTTAGTTTTGATTGGCAAAGCGGCAGCGCTGGTTTTACTCTGACTGCCACACACACACACACACACACACACACACACACACACACACACACACACACACACACACACACACACACACACACACACACACAGTCAGCGTTGGTGGGACTTGAGTTCCTGCCCAAGTCAAACACATATCAAATAAACATCTCAAAGTAAATACATTAAAAGTGTTCCATTAAATATTAGTGTGATATACAGCACTTATTAAGAGCTTAATGAATAGAGTTACATTCAAACACACAGCGTTCATTATCGTAAAATCTACCGAGATCTCGGGAGACTCATTCAAACCTCACAGTTAAACGTTGGGGTCAGTAACAAGCGTTTTATGGCATGTAGACTCGGAAAAGTCCAACTGGATATATGAAACCGTTTCTGCGAGATCTCAATGTCGTTTACTCTTTCATCAGAAAGTTTTCTCACAAAAGTGCCCAAGACCTCTACGGGTCTCTCTTCTTTCATCACCCCAAATAACATTTTCATTACATTATAAACCGTCCAGTCCATTTCCTCAAATCACTAAAGGGTTTTTCACACTGTGTTAAATTCAGCTTATCCCCTGTGTTTGAAAGACACTTTCAGTAGTGATATACTGGAATATGAAGCTCAAATGCCATGACAACAACTATTACAATCTGTCTCAGTGCTCGTCTCATGAAATATTATTCTTTCATACAGCGAAGGAAACTTTCATGTGCTGTGTTTAGATTTAGTGATGTCACACGCTGCTCTGTGTGAATCATGACTCAACAGGGTTATGGTAACCCAGGATAAAAAACTAAAGTGAAAAGTGAACAAGTCCATGAATGAATATTCAGGATGTACAACATTTATATTCTCTGACCTAAACACACTTCAGTGGACTGCTACTGGCACACTATAAGAACGTGACACTAAAGCCAAAAGTCATGGGTTCCCATGAACATACACATTAAATGCACTGCAAGTTGATTTGAATTAAAAGCTATATATATAGCATTTAAAACATCTGAAGACATTCAATCTCTTCTAGTTGCACTTTTCTGCTATTCTGCCTCTCTGTATGATTTTACTAGTACTAGTAATTGTAATATATTACAGTCAGATTACTTATTACTTCTGCATGAACCCTGTTGTGTCAGTGTCAGTCTGCTAAATAATTAAATAAAATCATCAAAAACGCAGTCATCTTTAATATACCATCAAGCTGCAGCTAACCTGTGATATCATGTATAATGTCTTTAAGCCAGGTGAACTGTGAAGTCATGCGTGATGTCACTGAGCCAGGTGAACTGTGAGGTCATGCATGATGTCACTGAGCCAGGTGGGTGATTCTAAAATCCAGATTTAGAAGGTGTCCAGCATCAGAATTTTTTAAAGGCCCTTGAAGCCACTTTTTTGCACATATAAGATTATGGTCTGAACTTACTATAACCATTATTTTTAGAGGATTTAAAAAATATTTCCAATAGAATTATTTAAATTTTTTAGATTATCATTATCAAAAATTGTCATAACCGCAACATGATATTACATTAAATATATGCATTAACAAACTCATGTTTCGGTAATGAGAACTAAAAAGTTGTCTAGGTACTATGACAAACAAAATTTAAACTTTTATCTGGAGAGAAAAAATAAGAACTGCTTACCTGGTAGCCATCTTGAGTGTCACAATCAATTATGTCCCTTTCAACAATTTTTTTTAAATGTTAGTTCCTTGAGGGCTTAGACAATGATTGAAAAAATTGAGGATGAGAAAATTGGTCTTGGACACATTTATATTCCTTATTATTGTCTCTACATTTACCAACGATCACCAAATACCACATGCTTCTTCACTGTAAATGTTTATAGTATAACATGCACTGAAGCTTTTTATTTTTTAGATTTTTTAATTGTAAATATTTCCATGTCAAAAAACCCAAATGTTGTGGTAATAACATTTTCCCCTTAAATGTGAAAAAAAAACTAAATTGGTTTGTATGATGTCATTTGAAATCATGTGCAAAATAGTTCATAAAGAAATGTTTGTAACTGCATGATTCTTATTTTAATACTCTTACTTTGCATTTACTTTTTTTATAAAAAAGTTTTATGACACCTCATAAGTTTAATTTTGCGAGAATCACCCAGGTTAACTGTGAGGTCATACATGATGTCACTGAGCCAGGTAAACTATGATGTCATGCGTGATGTCACTGAGCTAAGTGAACCGTGACGTCATGCATGATGTCACTGAGCTAGGTGAGCTGTGATGTCATGTGTGATGTCAATTAGCCAGGTGAACTATGATGTCATGCATGATGTTACCGAGCTAGATGAGCTGTGAAGTCATACGTTATGTCATGCATGATGTCTCTGAGAAAGGTGAACACATTAAATGGAATTAATGTATTAATGGAAGATGATGGGACACAGATTGATTGACAGGTGATTTTAAATTCCACTTTCTTATATAGCAGGCTGTTTTCAGGGAATGTGTGTGTGGGTTTTTCTCTTCATTTGTCACACCATGGTGGTCTTGGCAACCTGTAGTGTGACCTCTGACCTTGTCAGTGTGTGCGGAGCTTTGCCACTGTGAGCTAAATAAGCCGTACTGCAGCTATCAACCTCATAGAGACACTCACATATGGTAAATGAATCACAGCGCGTGTGTGTCCAACAGGTCACAGACAGCCGTGCAAGAAACCTCTGTCTCCATGTGGCAGCTCAGATCAGCCCGATTAGAGAAGCATTGTTATTAGTTCATTTAATTCTGCATTAGGTATAAAGATGAATTACATTGAATCTGTCATATCTGGGGTACAAGAAAAATGATGATGTATTATAGTGTATTATATCACTATTTTTGTACTATGTTTTATTTATGAAGAGTAAACAAATAATGATAAATTAACATTGTTTTGGATTAAAGTAATAAGAAGTTGGGATAGCATTGATTATGTCTGTGTTTCTCAATTCCAGTCCTCGCACCTCTACCAATTTGTTTCAGATGTCACTGATTCATCACCTATAAAAGACTTAATGCATCACTATATAGAACAATCACTGTATGACATCACAGTACCATGAGAGAAATTGTGTCACTCTGGTGGTACTGTGATGTCACACACCGAATCGGTCTGCGATGGGTAAAACAAGCATAATGTTGTATGTGTGTCTCTCTAAATAACACACAAACAAATGGATGATTTGAACCAGGTTTTTTTTCTTGTGAAAATATGATGCATTTTTAAAATAATTTATTTTATTCTTATTCACTTTTTCATTTATGTGAATGAATTTGTTGGGTGTATTGGGACCATGACACGTTTTCAAGAGATTCCCCCCAAAAGGTCAGTGAGCGAGTGTCAGGCAGAACACACACACGGTGGGCTCCTCACAGTTATTCCAGCTTATTTGTTCAAGTGCTGGGGAAATATTAAATATCACACACTCACTAGAGACAGAGCAGTAATGATCCACAGATGGTGACCAGGAGGCCAGTGTGTGTATCTATCTCTATGTGTGTGTGTGTGTGTGTTTGACAGATAGAGAGATCAAGAACTTTAGAAAATAAAAATATAAACACTCATACTCATTATCTCTGTCCACTATAGATTTGTTTAATAAAATATTTGATCAATAAAAGAGTTATGTTAAAAAAATAATGGTTGTGTGGTTGTTGAAAAATACATAATGACACTACATTAAAAATGTTGGAAACACAGTAATAACTAGCAGGATTACAAGTTATAAACCGTAAAAAAGGTTAATTAAATTGTCTGATCGCTTTAAGTCGTTTTATCTTAACATTTGAAATTGTGACTTGCAAGGAGTTTATAAAATCAAAGAAAATCAAAACTTACAGTATTGATAACATCATTTTTACAGTGTAATTTCCAACATTTTTTTTAAAGTAACACTATCTATTAACTCGCTAGCCATTTTTGAAAAGTTGCCTGCCAGCATTTTTTGTGATTTTCACAAAAGTTTCACTAAATATATTGAGTCACATGCAGGATGTTTATTGTAAAGTGTTTTCAAGACTATAAAATATATTCTTCTAAAATATATACATATATCAAATAAAAGGACAGACCCTCTGCTTTTAAACAAACAAACAAACAAACAAAACGGAGGAAAAAAAAACGTTTCATCCAATCTATATTTTTTCTCTGCTTATAAACTCTTAAATATGGGTATTTTTCCTTAAAAAATATATTTTTTAGCAAAAAGCTGAAATAATAGCATTTTTGTGAAGGAATTTTGTTAAAGATCAGATTCAGAATGATTATCAAAACATACACAGAGTGTAAAATAAGTAAATAATTTTTTGCTTCAGTTTTTTTATAAATTGGGTAAGTGGATAATCGGAGAGATTAACAGATTACAGATTAACATAAAACCTCATCAGGAACTTTTTTATGCGAATGTTTTCTCTTAATTGATGCGATCACTCATCAATGGCAGGGAAAGAGTTAAATATGAAAGACAGGTAGAGAAGCAAGACCTCAGATACATGCATGTGTGTGTATTTATATATACATAATGATTATACACAGTACACACACATATATGATGTAAACAAAAACTTTTATTCTGCAAACGATTAGTCGCGATTAATCGGTATGATTGAGATGTGAAAGAAATGATTGAGATGTGTAGTGTTATTATTCAATATCAGTTTAATGTCTCATCTAGTCTCAATTGCTGCAGTCATCTCTCTCTCTCTCTCTCTCTCTCTCTCTCTCTCTCTCTCTCCCTTGTGTGTGATCACACATATTACCCACTTAAAGGTAACTAGATCCCAATGTAAACATCACAAACACTGTTACTGACAAATGCCAACATGCCCCGCACGCACACGCACGCACACACACACACACACACACACACACACACACACACACACACAAACACAAACACACACACACACACACATGTGGTAAATATAATGTATTCGAAGCAAAACTGCAGATGATTCTAAGCACAATATTTGAGTATAAATCTGATGCGGTCTTTACAATAAATATCTTGCATGTGACTCAATGTGAATATGAAATTACAGTTCTGCATTTACTGTTTAACTAGATGAAATTCTCCTCAGTTGCTTGTACAGTGACAAGCATTATTCTTGCCCTAAAGTTTCATTAAACCTGATGCGTTTGAATGTACCTTAGATGTGTGACAGCAGAATTGTATTGGGTTTATAAATGTCAAACTGAGCTGTAATGATAGAGGAAAATGTTTTATGTGGATATCTAGCAGCTACTTTCACTTGTTTGTTCTGTCTATCAGGATAAGATTTGTGTGTGTGTGTGTGCGCGCGTGTGCGTTGCTTTGATAGCTGTAGAGTATCAGCACTGTTAAACACCTCCTCCTGCTGAGCTGCTGACATCACAAGAAGCAAAGCATGCTGGGTGGCCTACACTACAGTGACATACCTGAGGTCACGACCCCACTGCATACTTCACATCAGATTCATCTTAACAACTCTCTCTCTCTTTCTCTCTCTCACTCAGCAGTGCTGTTTGTGTTGTTTCTTTTTTGCTTTGCAGGTTTGAACAGTTTAATAACCGCTATATAATACCACAGTGATCCCTTACAAAAATTAACCATATTTCTTTGTGGTAAAAGTGTAGTAACCATTTATTTTGGTCTATTGATTACTATTAGCTAAACTATGCTTTTACTACATTAACCATGTTTTTTTGGCTTTAACTTTAGTAAAACCATGGTTAATTTTTGTAAAGGATTAATGTCTATCATGTGCTGTGATTTTGTGTGAAGTTGTTCTTTATTTACTGATTTTTAGTTTTTATTTAGTTCTTTATTTGACAGGGACAA
Source organism: Misgurnus anguillicaudatus (assembly GCF_027580225.2). Lineage (NCBI taxonomy): Eukaryota > Metazoa > Chordata > Actinopteri > Cypriniformes > Cobitidae > Misgurnus > Misgurnus anguillicaudatus. The sequence continues at coordinate 27,538,317 of NC_073352.2, read as the reverse complement.
TAGACAATAACAGAGTACTGCCGCAGAATAAGCTACAGAGCTAAATTTCATCTGCTGTCCGTGGGCAGGAGTACACCAAATCATCAATAAAAAACAAAATACAATTTAAAGGGGACATAGCATAAAAATCTGACTTTTTCCATGTTTAAGTGCTATGATTGGGTCCCCAGTGCTTCTATCAGCCTATAAAACGTGAAAAAGATCAACCAAGTAACTTAGGTTTTGATTCTGCAAGCACCTGAAAAATTAGGTAATTGAAATTTGACTCCCCTTATGATGTCATAAGGGCATCTTATTATAATAATACCGCCCCTTAATCTGCACTATCCAATCATGGCACTGCCATTTAGTGCAGAGAGAAAAAATAATTGACAGCACAATTGACTCGAGTTTTAATTATAACAAACCACCATCATTGTGATCAGTGTTTGCATTTCATCAGCTCAATTAGCATTTTAAAAGGACACTACCAAAACTTCATATATGAACTCTGGGGACAGCAAATATTTATTTTACATCTTAATTTTTTTGTAAAATGTCCCCTTTAAACACAATAAATTTAACAATTGATAAATTTCCCCTCTGCTGAAAAATGACACAATTTTTGTTTCGTTCAGATGAAAACACAGTGAGCAGCATTTGAAACTGATGCACGTGTCACATCTGAGCGTCACTTCAGAGGACGAATGCCAGACAACACGTCTGTGAAAACAGTTTACTGGACAAATGGGAAAAAAATCAAGTTGTCTCATTCAGCCGTTTATTTTGTGCTATATGAACTTTGCAGCGGTTAGCTAAAAATAATCATTATTCCTATGATTTATAGAGTTTCCATTATGATCAGTATCATTAGACAGACGACTCGTAATGTTTCTTATGTACTGTAGATTTGAGATCTATCACAATATTTAACACCAGGTGATCTTAAGAGAAACTGATGAACATGACAGTATATCATCAATCGAACACCTCAATAGAGTAATAGACAAATAGACGATCAGCAGACCAATATACAGTAAAAATCTAATATCTGCTGATATATAAAAACTTTATATCCGTGACCCTGTTGCTCCTCTTCTGTTTTACAACCTTTTGCTAACGCGCACACACAAATTGACACACACACACGCGCACACACACACAATGTGCTGTCCCTGCAGTGTGTGTATTTATGCTGTGTGATTGACAGCAGTTGTGTGATACTGTATCTGGACATCAGAACTGATCCGTCTAAATCACACAGAGGCACTTTAAGTCTGAATGCCTCATAAGAAAATACTCTTTAGCTGCAGTTCACAGTAATCTGACTGGCAAAAATATCCAGACCTCTCACAAGTGTGTGTGTGTGTGCGCGCGCGTGTGTATGTGTTGAGAGCGTGAGCCAACTCCACTCTTAAAGATGTATTTAAAATGTGCCTGCAGTCATGTGCTGCCTGAATGAGCTCTTTATTAGTTAAAATAGATTATTTTAAATAAATTACAGAGTACTTTGGTTGAGTAAACAACACAGGCAGAGCTATACCTTCACTGCAGCCAGAGAGAGAGATAGAGAGAGAGGGAGAGAGCGAGCGAGCGAGCAAGCGAGAAAGATGAAATAAGACAGTTTATATGATATTGAATAACACAACACATCTCATCCATTTCTTCTACATCTCAAACATAACGATTAATCGCGACTAATCATTTGCAGACTAAATGTTTTTTTCTTTACATCACATAAGTACAATTATATATCATATAAAACTGTATATACCAGGGCTGGGTGTCGATACATATGTTCCAGATCGATTCAATTTCGATTCACAAGCTATCAAATCGTTTCGCTTTCGATTCTCGGTTTACTTTTCGATTATCGGATCGATTTTTATACTCGATTGTCGATTCAACTCAATGAATATAGATTTAATACTAATACTATATTTATTAAAAAAACACTGAATCTTCGGTTGTCTGGTCAACTGTGGGGGTGTTGTAACGTCTCATAAAATGGTCCACAGGTTTGTAGTAGTGATATACCGATATATTGGGCCGATTTTTGCGAGTTTTATGTTTATCGACATTGTCCGATACGTGGCTGCTGTGTTCGCCGTTTTTTTAAGCCATTATTTACAGACAGAGTGCTGGAAGCCGCAAGCGATTGCAGGTCATGTGACTAAAAACAACCAACCTTTTCATGGCAACATCGAAAGCTTGGTCATTGTGGAGAGTGCAGTTCAAGGTTCCATAGCACCCTCACCTGTTTTTACTATTTGTTAAATATAGTTTTATAGTATATAGTTCAATACATGTTACTTTTTTTTAATTCAGACTTGTAACATTTGGCATTATCGAGTCATTTTTATGATGTAAATTGAGTGAGCAAAAGCAGTATCAGCTCCAAATATTGGTTCAAGAAAATCGGCAGCCTGTATCGGTCAGGTTGATGAAACAAAAATCGGTATCGGCACTAAAAAAAAATCCATATCGGTCGATCCATAATTTGTATTATTACTACAGCATTTCAACTCTGCATTACAAATAACGCATAAAGCTTTGTTTTTGTTCACAACACTATCGTTGTCATCTTGCTTGCGAAATCTAAAATGCTTCCATACCTCTGACTTTTTATGTGAAGGCGGCATCAACGTCGACACCATTTTAAGCACTGAATGAATGAATGACAGGCTCGCGTCTCACTCCTTGGTAACATTGTGCAAGGCAAAAAAGTAGGGATGCACCGATATGGACATTTTGGCCGATACCGATAACTCTTTATATTTGGGGGCCGAAAACCGATATATATAGGCCGATAAATATTCATATTATTTTCACAATGAAAAACTCCCAGACCGTGGACATCTTGTCTTTGCGCTAGACTAGCATACTCTTCTTAAGCCCGCAACACATGTCATCTTCGTGCTATGTCACAAAAAGCACCAATCAAAACTCCACATGGCCAGAAATGAGCAAGTGAAGTGGTTCAACAAACCAAAATAATCCATCATTTTTCGGTTTTCATTTATCGGCCTAATTTTGCTATCAGACCGATAACCGATAATATTAAAAATAAGCAGTTATCGGCCGATAACGATATGTCGGCCGATATATCGTGCATCCCTACAAAAAAGAGTGTGACATCTAGTGGAGAAGACTAGTAATTAGATTAACGTTAATCTTACGTTCAAATGTTTGCAGAAATAAATATGAAAAAGTTTTGATTTTAAATCGGCTACGTAAAAAAAACGATTAATCGAAAAATAGGTTTTTTTTGCCCAGCCCTAGTTTATACACGTAAATATTTCTTCAATATATACATGCATGTGTGTGTATTTATATATACATAATTATTATACACAGTACACACACATAATGTAAACAAAACTTTTATTCTGCAAACGATTAGTCGCGATTAATTGTTATGCAGTCCTACAGTCACAACAACAATCCACTCACAATTTTTACCCACTAAAATATTCGAGAGTTTGTGTTTAACTGGCACTCCTGCATCTCATATATTCATCCCAAGCAAAAGAGCCGCGAGATCTCTCGTATGTCTGCTCTAAAGTTTCAGAGACCTGCAATTAAAAGCTAGAATGAACTCAAACGTTTCTCATCAAACTCTTATGAGTGCAAAATAAACAGCAGAATAATTGACTCATCTGTGGCTGTTTTTATTTCTCATAAAATAAGAGCATACGAGACAAACGTAATATTGCAATGAAAGACAAGTGAGAGTCTCTGGAGCCATGAAAGCGAAACCTCTGAGCAATAAAACATTGGAGCAGGTTACAGTAAAGACTGAAATTAACCGAGAAGTGGAAATTGAGGAGTGCAGTAAAATACAGTGAGGTAAAAAAACAGATCATAGTATGGTAAAGTGTAGCGTAGTGTAGTGTGAGACTGTAATGACGGGGGTAGATTTTGTCTCCTGCCGTTTGGGTATTTTTATTTTTAAACATGTGGTCAACATTCCACTGGTTCCATTTCCCGGAACCTTTATTAGAGCTGCGCTCACATTGGCTCAAGAAAGTCTGTGTGTGTTTATGTGCAATAATATTCACCATATGATGGATTCAGTTCAAGATTCTACACTGGAGAAATTCACCAGATACAAAACCATTTTATTAGCAACTAAATCCATAACAACTATTACATACTATTAATAACACACGTATAGTACTCTGCTACAACTGCTATAATTTTGTCTCTGTGTCTGTATTTGTCTCAAAGTACGCTCTTAAAAATAAAGGGGCTTCACGATGCCATAGGAGAACGGATTTTGTCTAAAAGGTTCTTTAACCCTTTAACTGTCAACTAGGGATGGGCATTCGATTAAATTTTTTTAGTCGATTGTCGGGAGAATTAACGATCGACTATCGATTAATCATTAATATTTTTATAATAAAAAATAATTATTTAACTTTTATAATTCAAAAATGTTGAATACAAAAATACAGCATGTTTTCCTCCATGAGACCTTTATTACAAGATCAACTTGTGGCAAACAGTTAAACTACATTTAGTTAGACAAACGGAACATATATGCGCTTGAATATGCGGTGCTCTAAAGCAGTGGAACCTGCAGCTGCGAGCCGCATTCTTAAAATGAGACCTCATTTGTTCCAAAAAATCATGACCTCTTCATGATTCTTTAACGCAACCTGCATTAGATAAAAAAAGTATTCGATTAATCAATAACAACTTAACGTAATCGACTAAATTCTTAACGATCAATTATCGATCGTCGATTAATCATGCCCATCCCTACAACCCCCAATTTTTGAGTTGGGGTGAAAAGGTGATATGCAATAAAATGTGTATTTTATATTTAAAAAACATAAAAATGTAAATGTTTACCCCCACCAAAAAAAAAATCATTCTTAACCAATTTTCAAGTTAAAAATCACAAAAAATTAGGTTTCTGTTACGCTTTTAGTGGTTTTACCAACAAAGGCCACTAGGTGTCAACGTTAGCTGCATTGTCACAAATTAATAAATTATTGTCACTGCATTATTATTATTAATGCAAAAAGGTTTTAAAATATGAAAACTACATTCTTAAAGCTTTCCAATGATATGTAGGTTGTCAAGATTTTTGAAGATTCATACATTTATTTAAAGAATATTTAGGGATAGTTCACCCAAAAATAATAATCATGTCATTAATGACTCACCCTCATGTCTTCCAAACTCGTAAAACCTCCGTTCATTTTCGGAACACAGTTTAAGATGTTTCAGATTTAGTCCGAGAGCTTTCTTACCCTCCATTGAAAATGTATGTACGGTATACTGTCCATGTCCAGAAAGGTAATGAAAACATCATCAAAGTAGTCCATCTGACATCAGTGGGACAGTTAGAATGTGTTGAAGCACCAAAAATACATTTTGGTCCAAAAATAACAAAAATTACGACTTTATTCAGCATTGTCTTCTCTTCCGGATCTGTTGTGAAATGCGTGCATGAGCGACTGCAGTGACCCTGCTGATGTACGACGCTGCTGACGTGTTATATGGTGCACCCCAGCTTTTTTGTGCCCAAACTTCATTTACAGTCTCAGAGAGGCGCATGCTGTAAGTTTGAAAAAAAATATTCGCAAACATGTCTGAGGATAACACGTCAGAAGCGTCACTGTGCATACCCTTTCGCAGGTGAGTCATTAATGACATTATTTTCATTTTTGGGTTAACTATCCATTTAAATATTAATATGTATTCCTATGGGGTCAGTGATATTTATGACCAGTGGGGGCCGGTGACTTTTATCGAGGGTGTACAATGCGAAGCTTGTCAAAACATGTATTTAGCCCGTCAGGTGTGTAGCTCGTCATGTCAAAATATGTGTTGGGTGCGTCATGTAAACTTGTGTGCATCACATGTCATGTCAAAATATGTGCCTGCTGCAGACACTTCGAAGGGGTTTATGATAAAAGTGACGCTCACGTTTGCCAGATACTCCCTCAATCTCATGTGTAATCAGAGTTTTGTGTTAAATTAGTGTCTTGCGATTATAAACCCTTCCAATGCATGTGCAGCAGGCACGCATGACACATGACGGATATAGATTCACATAATCAAAAGAGAGAAAAAAAAGTGTAGACATCATAAGATTTATTAAAGATTCTTGTTTATGGAATTTCATGGGGTTAGCTCTCATGACATCACTGCTCAGGGACTGAGCGTGTGTGGCTGAAGTTCCGCCTACTGTGCCGTGTGTTTGTTTTGAATAGACATTTGTGTGATAAACTGCAGGAGTGTGTTAAAGGCTGCACAGAGAAACAAACAAGTTGGGAATGAGACGCACACTTGCACACTGCAAGTGCTTCTGTTCTCAATCGTTACTGTGAAACACACACACACACACACACACACACACACACACACACACACACACACACAGGTCTGCTTGACTGCAGGGTCATGTCTCGGTGGCAATGTATATTTTTGCAATATTTTCTGACACTTACACACACCATAATGGTCTTACTGCTGAACACAATTATACACCAAGACTGACAAACGCACACAGACGCACACACAGTGAATTAATTGTCATTCTAACAGCAGAACAGAAGAAGAGTTTCTCTCACCTGCTGCAGCTGATTTATTCATAAATACAAACAACAATTATTTTATATAATATTCCCATATAACAATTCTGTAAAAATCCTTACATGCAAAAAGTGGTTCCCGAGGCTCTTTTAGTAAAACCATTCACACATATAACTAATCTTAAAATCAAGTCTACAAAACTACACGCTCATTGCTTGCTTTACACAAAGTCTGAAGCTATAAAACAAACTTTTTTGCCACCAAAATTTGAGAGTGTGCCACTGAATTTTACATCCAGTGCGACCAGTAAATTTGACCTTTTTTTGTGATGTGACACTAAATTTGAAACAGCACATTGTACTTTCTGCATCTATCATCAAAGTATTTATTAGTAATACAGTGGAAATTTGTAGAAATGTCAGTATTTGGTTAGCATGTTGATTTACGGTGTGTGCCCCTACATTTTTTTGTTGCGCCCCTAAAATTTTCAGTTGGGGCCACTGTGCTCCTAGTGAACAAAGTTAGTCTGGAGCCCTGGAGCTATAGTTTCATAAGCACTTTAAATCAACTCTATTAGAGGAATGCGCATGTACATATTGTCAAATTATAATAGGAACAGTTTGACTGGCTGGCGTTACTTCCTTTCCAGCATCTAGCGGCATGATCAAGATTTTTATTTTATTTCTTTATTTATCAAGGACAACGCACAGACAAACATTAATCTCAGATAGAGAAAAGATGCTCTGCACCAGATTTAGCTACTAGCTAATTTCCATCTGTAGTCTTGGGCAGGTAACTAAATAAATAATTTCTCAAAAAAATTGAACATAAACAAATTTCATAAAAACAATTCCCTCTGACTACGGTTCAATATAAACGACAACAATTAATCAACTAATTCCATCAGTACGACTCCCCACTATAAATACACAATTTTCAATTCAACGATAACATTAAACACTAAAATATAGAATTAAAAAAAATAAATCAGTAAATAAAATTACACTTATTATTTCATTAGCCATAAAAAACTATACAAAAACCATTTCTCTGAATTTCAACAACAGGACTCTCTTCTACACATACACAATTTCAATTCATCAATTTCAGTAGTCAATAGAAAAAGTAAAGTTAAAGGAATAGTCTACTCATTTTCAATATTAAAATATGTTATTACCTTAACTAAGAATTGTTGATACATCCCTCTATCATCTGTGTGCGTGCACGTAAGCGCTGGAGCGCGCTGCGACGCTTCGATAGCATTTAGCTTAGCCCCATTCATTCAATGGTACCATTTAGAGATAGAGTTAGAAGTGACCAAACACATCAACGTTTTTCCTATTTAAGACGAGTAGTTATACGAGCAAGTTTGATGGTACAAAATAAAACGTATTTAAAAGAGGAGCTATATTTTATGGCGTAATAGCACTTTTGTGAGTACTTCGACTCGGCGCAGTAACACCCTCCCTCTCCCATTATGAGAGTGAGAAGGGTAGCGGACTTTTCAGGCGAGACGAAGTACTCCCAAAAGTGCTATTACGCCATAAATTATAGTTCCTCTTTTAAATCCGCTTAGAAAAGCGCTACGTTTTATTTTGTACCACCAAACTTGCTCGTATAACTACTCGTCTTAAATAGGAAAAACGTTGATGTGTTTGGTCACTTCTAACTTTATCTCTAAATGGTACCATTGAATGAATGGGGCTAAGCTAAATGCTATCAAAGCGTCGCAACGCACTCCAGCGCTTACGTGCACGCACACAGATGATAGAGGGATGTATCAACAATT